>NW_027160212.1:0-205 GCF_002600585.1 Cystoisospora suis
GGTAGAAAGAGGAGCAACAGTGAGCAAAGTATGGTGAGAATTAGTGTAGTAAACGTGAAATAGGTTCGGTAACCGTGTTAGGTGAGTGTTATCAGTGTTAGAGTTTTGGGAATCTCAAGGCGTACTAGTAAAACCAGGGACTAAAGCGGTAATCTCGTTGTAACTTTAGAGTTCATAGGAAAGAGTGACCTTTTGAGACGTTTAA
>NW_027160213.1:0-268 GCF_002600585.1 Cystoisospora suis
CTTGTCCCGTAAAACTGAGGGCCAGTCCGCAATGGTACGGACTTTGTCCGGATCTGGCGAAACTCCCGACGGTTCAATCACGAAACCCAGGTACTGCACCCTCTGGGTTGCAAATTGACACTTGGAGAGCTTAATGAAAAGACGGTGCTCTCTCATACGACGGAAAACCATTTCCAGATGCTTCTCATGTTCTTTCTTGGTCTTAGAAAAAATGAGCACATCATCCAAATACACGATCACAAACTCATCTAGTTCGTTCATGAAGATG
>NW_027160214.1:0-428 GCF_002600585.1 Cystoisospora suis
TGTCAAGAGGTGTCGTGAGTGGAGTGTCAACTCACAGAACGGTTCATAATTGAAGGCCTTCTAGAAGGAGGAAAGCTACCCTCCGACAAGTGGAATCCAGGAAACAGGAGTGCAGCTGGATCAAGTGCGCGCACTAGCCTTTTCTTGAGTAGTCGTGGGTGATCGCACTCCCGGAGTCACCCTAGCACAGACATGATCCGGACCTCAACTCGAAACCACAACAGCTATTGGGTGCCTGACCACACAGTACCTGCTTGTGTCAGAGGTCCGGCGGCACAACCGCCCCTTGTGTATCCTTAATATACTGGCTAATCTCGTCTCAAGTGCTCCCTAAGTGCCAGGGGTCGAACCTGTAGCACGGAGCCCAAACCTTGAGAACCGTGACACCCTCAGAAGGAGCCCGACAAGGCGGACAAGGCGAATAGTCC
>NW_027160215.1:0-371 GCF_002600585.1 Cystoisospora suis
CAATCATTCTTCTCTCTGGTACACGACACACTCATCACGGGGCTTGGGGCGCCGGCTAGGCGGCGTTCCCGAGGGGAGATGTGGGGTCCTGCGTCCGATTTGGGTGCCGGAAACAATGTTTCTGCACCGTGGGTGCTGCCAAAGCCGTCTTTGGCACGGTTCCTCTCTTTTAAGCGGTGAGAAACCGCCTAGGATTCGCTATCGGCCGCTCGAGAGGTGGGGTCGAGCGGCTCGCTGCGGCTGTTAGGGTCCCCTAGGGCCCGTTCTCCTATTTCCTACTCTCTCCTTTCTTAGTGTTCTTGGCGCATTTGCTTTCTAAACGTGTTTTGCTATCCCTATGCCTCCTTAGATGAGGCCGGGTCCTAACTATT
>NW_027160216.1:0-376 GCF_002600585.1 Cystoisospora suis
AGCAACCAGGGCACCTCAGAGCGAGATCTTTGGTGCGATAAGCACCAAATAGCAAAATAGGAGTTTTTATAACCCCGCATTAATGCGGGGAGGCAATATTAGCGAAGATCGCAAAACCGGCCTTGGCCCCAGCACGTTGCACGACTAGCGCGCTGGCCCACGCAAACGCTATGGCCCAGGAAGGCCGGAAGTTAGGTAAAACGGCTCCTAGAGGAGCCTAATAAAAGCAAATGAAAAGGAAAAGACCTTTTAAGCGCGCTAGGCGCAAAAATAAAAAAAAAAAGAAGCACTAAGTTTTATGACCTCGAGAGGCCAAGCGGATCGGCGAACGAGCCGGCCGCACAGCCCGCGCCCCAGCTTGAGAAGCCGAGGGCCG
>NW_027160217.1:0-206 GCF_002600585.1 Cystoisospora suis
TGTTGCTGTGTCCTCTCCTTTCTGGTGTATGTACACCCCAAACATGCATGCATGCATGGACTCCGAACCGTGGCGCGGGATGCTCTGCAGCGGAGCTGTTTGAATGGAAGAAGAGAAAATTTGGCATTTTCCGTCTCTGTTTCTTGTCTGTTTTTTGAGTCGATTCTGTTTCCGTCTTCTCTCATTTTTCTTTTCTTCTCTTTGTT
>NW_027160217.1:498-5132 GCF_002600585.1 Cystoisospora suis
CTCTCGCAACTCCGGCGTCTGTCTTTCTCTCTTGCTGACTCTCTCTTCTCCTCTTCGGGGGGCTGTCACTTCTTTCTCTCTTCTCATGGCCTCCCCTCCTTCTCTTCTTCTCTCTTTCTTGTCTCTAAGACCCTGATGGAACTAGCGAGATTCAGATTCAGCTAGCTAGCTAGCTGAATTGGTCCAGCTACCCCCACCCGCTAGGAATCACCCGACCATCCGGCCCTCTTCTCTTGTCCTTTTGTCTCCCTTGCCTTTTCTTTCTGGCTGTGTGTGTGTCTCGTCTTGTCTCTTTCTTTCTTTCTTTCCTTTCTCTCTCTTTGTCTTTTCTGTTTTTTGTCTTTCTCTGTCTGCCTGTCTATGTGCTCTGGTATGTATGGTCTGTATGTGTGTGTTGGTATGAGAGCTCCCCTTGTCTCTTCTCTTCGTTTCTCTCTGTCTGATCGTTCTTTTCGTTTCCTTCTGCTTTTCATATTCTTATCACTTCCTTCGTCGATACGCAGATGAATAGAAACAATCTGTCCGCGTCATCGGGGGTTTCTAGGATAGCGAGCTAGCTAGCTGCTGTACACACAAGAAGACACTCGTTCAAGAAGAGGAACAGACAGAGAGCGAAAAGTCATAAAACGAAGTATCTCCCCCTCACTTCCATAGCGTAGGCTGTCTCTTCTTTCTTCTTGGAGATTTCTTTCTCATCGAGGAGTTTTCTCTGAAGTTTCGGGGCGCAAACAGCCCTCTCTCACTCACCCTTCAGGAGGAAAAGCACATAGACAGGCAGGCAATTCACCCACTCCTGTCTCTGCATGGATATAGACATGTGTGTCTACATCTATGCCTCCATGTGTTCTAGCTATGATTCGTACGATCCAACAGATAGCGCAGATGCATGTCTATCTACTTGACATGTCTTTGCGTTTTTTCTCCCTCTTTTGGTCGTGAAGATCCTGACGAAGTCTGTCTTCTTTTCCTCTCTTTGTCTGTATGTTAGTCGCTAGCTGTCTAATGTGTCTCCTATGTGTCTCGTGGTGATCGGAGAAGAAGAAGAGAATCGAGTTAAGAGAGAGTTATCTCCCAAGGAGCTGTCTAATGGAGAAAGACGACCCGTGAGACAGACAGACAGACAGCGCCCTGAGCGAGGGGGGAGAAGAAGGAGGTAGAAACACTCGTAAAGACATTATCAGTAGTCGTATTTGTATCTTCAAGAAGAAGATCACTTTTCTTCTTTTCTCGAAGGGAGAACAGATACTTCTTAACTTTTTCTCTTTAAATACACTCGTCTCCTCCTCCTCTTCTTCCTCCTTTTCCTCGGCTTTGTGCCAAGTCGTGTGTCTCTTTCTTTCCGTATCTTTTCGACCTTACAATTTATTTCTTATTCATCGGTGGTTCAGTTCATTTGTCTTTTCTTTCTGCTCTTCATTATCTCTCCTGCTTTCTTCTTCTGTCTTCGTCTGCTTTTCTTTCAGAACGATCAAAGTAGGACGCCCCACAGCTGTAGGGAGTAGCGGAGGGCAGCAGCTTCAAAGGCCTCTCATCATGCGTAAGCACATGCACCTGCACACACACTACAGACTAGTCATCTCTCTTTGCAACTATCGACCCATCCTTTATCTCTATCTATCTTCAATGCTGTTTATCTTCAATCTATTTCCCGTGTATCTATCTTTCTATCTCTATCTATCTTTATCTGTCTATACATTGATCTATCTTTAATCTATCTATCTATCTATCTTTAATCTATCTATCTACCTATCTATCTATCTTTAATCTATCTATCTATCTATCTTTAATCTATCTTTAATCTATCCATGTGTTTTTTCCTTTCTGTTTCAGCGAATATAAGTCCTTTAGGGGGTTTGGCCACCACCCCTACAGCAGGTGTAGCGGGAGCTCTCAATGCGGCAGCTGCCTTAGGAGGAGGAGGGGCAGCAGCAGTTGGAACTCCAGGCATGATGCTCGCAGGAGGAGGGGGGGGGGTGTCTCCTGGTGTGTTAGGAGCAGCGGCGGCGGGGGGAGCAGGGCATTCTTCTTCCATGTTTAATAGTGCTCAGGCAGGAGCTGCAGCAGCTACAGCCATCTTAGCTGGACGCACTGGGGCTGTTGCAGAAAATCTAGGTAAGATCTATACCACGGGATAGACGTCGTAATAGATACATCTGTAATAGACCAAGACAGGTGGGAGATGATCGATTGAAGATAGATTAAAGATAGATAGAAAATAGGGAGATGAAAGGGGATGGTGAGACAGGGGAGAGAAGAAGAGGTCAGCGGAAAGGTCATGAGGAAGAGAAAGAGGAATGCAGAGAGAGAGAGAGGTAGAAGAAGGAATGGATGGATATCCGCACTATAGAAGAGTGTTTTGTCTTCTTGGTATCCTTGTGAGGATGGCGATGTGGATGGAAGAGAAGGGTGTGAGAGGGGAGAGAAAGATCCGTGAAACGTAGACATTTTGATGGGTTTAAGATACATAGGTAGATAGAGCCCACAGTTGGAGAAGATGAAGATGTGTGCGGTAGGAAAGAAAGCACTACTTTCTTTTTTCCATGATGCTTTGAATGATCGTTACGAAGATGATGTCTCTTCTTCCTTACTTACGCCTCTCCGCATTTCTTTCCCAACATTTTGATCTCTCTTCATTCGTTTTCTCTCTTTCTTTCTCTTGTGTCTTCTCTTCCAAACTTCTCGCTTTCTTTCTCTCTCTGCACTCTCTGTGTGTCTGTATCATCATCTTCCTCTCTCCTTCGTCTTGTCTTTTCTTGCTTTTCCTTAGCTGGATTACTATCGACGAGCCAGGGGTCTGTCTTATCTCCTGATCAGCAGTTGCTGCAGCAGCAGTTGCTTCAGCAGCAGCAGCAGCAGGTGAACAATCGCGTCTACATCGGGAATGTCCCTTTTGGATTCTCTTCGGAAGATCTCAAGGTACAGATGATAGACAGACACACAACGATAGATGGACAGGTGTGGGAAATGCATGCTCTTCTTATTCTCGTCTCTCTGGGGGGATAGCTGCTAGCACCGTCATTCTTAGGATTAGATCTCGAGGTCTCTCTTAGTGAGCTCCGCGACGGGTGTTTAGTTGCTGAAAGATTCACGAGAGGATCACGATCTGGAGGAGGAGGAGAAGAAGAAAGAGAGAAGGCGAAGAAGGAAGACAGGGGGGAAAAGAGAAGTAATCGTTCGAGACATGCAAGAGAAGAAAGAAAAAGGGGTGGAGAAGAGAAAGAAAGACTGACTCTTGACGACGCTTGTTTCTTCGTGAGAGAATCCTCATAGGAATAGTAGTCATACATAAGACACCTCGTCATTCTTTCCGTCTGCATCTTCTTCATTCTCCCAAGATGTTGCGCAGAAACAACATATCCAGTCTTGCTTCTGCCCCAAGCCAATCAATCAGTGGGTCAATAGTATGGATAGATATACCTGTATATACAGATGTATGTAATACTATAGTATATGTGTGTATGTGTATATGTGTCTGTAGTTACGGCTTGCCATGTATTTGATATGCGTGAGAAGAGAAGATGGCGAGAATGTACAGGAGTCAGGGAATAGCCCCACCGAAAATTAGGACTTCTACGGCTATCGTAAGAGAAAAAGAAGAGGAGATTAGGGGAGATGAATGTGAAGTCCACCCTACCGCTACACTAAGGGCAAGAATAGCAGAAAAGAAGAGAGATATGGAGAATGATGATTGATCTTCTTCCTCTCTTCTTCCTCCGCATTCTTCTTCTTTGTTGTTCTCCTCTCTCTGTCTGTCTCTTCTCCGGCTCTACGCTGAAAAAGAGACATTCCTTAATCAGTAGTCCCTTTCTTGTCGTCATTGCCCTTACTCTCTCAGTTTCTTTCTTTCTGTCTTTCTCTTTCTTTCTCTACAGAAGATTTTCGTCGTTTTCGGGCCAATCCTGAGCTGTCAGTTGCTTCCTTCCCAGGAGAATCCCCAGCAGCATCGAGGTTACGGCTTCATCGAATACGCAACAGCCGATGCTGCGAAGCTAGCCATCGAGACCATGAACGGCTTTGAAGTTGCTGGTAAGGAGGAAGGAAAAAAGCAAGGAAGAAAGCAAGGAAGGGGGGATGGCTACAAGCAAGAAGAAGAAGATTCTTCACTACACTAAACACAAGGCGGGGGGTCTGAGGACATCGTTCCTCTTCTTTCTGTCTGCATTTCTCTTTCTAGATGAATCTCTCTGTTTATTTATCTTTAATCTATCTCTTATTTCTTCTTAGTTCATCTGTCTGTCTGTCTCTTTCCAGCCTTCCACGTCCATCTTCTTATCACTAGACATAAGCAGAGATTTCCAAGAAAAGTAGCGGCAAGAGGGGAGTCATTCTCATCTCTCTCTCTTCTTTCTCTTCGTCCTGGAGCCGAGGGACAGATCATAGATCAAAGATAGGTCAAAGCGAGATCCAGCATACATTGACAGAGATAGATAGATCGACTTATCTGCGTTTCATCTTCCATTGTGCCTAAGTGACGAAGATGCTTTCCGCGTCTACTCCAGATATGGAATAAGTCTGTGTGTATGCACCCTGTTTCAGATAGTTAAATAGGGACATTCTTCAGATTTTCTCCAGGTGTTGAAGACTTTACTCTTCTTCACTTTCCTCATTCATTCATCTCTCGTCGTCTTCTCTTT
>NW_027160218.1:0-126 GCF_002600585.1 Cystoisospora suis
ATTCGCTAGGTAGTTCTCGTATTAGGTACTGCTCCGGCATCCCGCTAAGCATCGCGGTTGCTGTTCCCTTCTCCGCTTGTACTGCTTCTATCGATTGCACTCCCTCTGGTACCTCTTCTATCTTTA
>NW_027160218.1:557-847 GCF_002600585.1 Cystoisospora suis
GGTGCATCCACTCGCACCGCGGCAAACTCTTCATCCGCATGCTGGCACGTTTTGTCGGCTCGTAATGTGAGCTTCTTATACCTAAAGCTCCAGGTCTCTACGTTTTGCTTGAAGAAGTCGATTCCCAACAACATCGGTTGGGAAGAATCGGCTATGAGCAGACTATGACTTCCCTTCCATTCCCCTATCGCTAACGGTGCATTCTTCGCCTCTTCCTCCGCGCAGAGTTCTTGACCGTTTGCGCAGACGAATTTCTGCGCTTCCTTCAGCCTACTCGTTTCTAAACCGCA
>NW_027160218.1:1073-1397 GCF_002600585.1 Cystoisospora suis
TCTTCAACCTCACTGCTAGTTTAGCAGTAGTAAGTAGTAATCTTCCTCCTCTCTTCCCCATATTCTTTCTTACCGCCGTACGCGGTGCTTTCCGCCGCGCCCTTCTTTCCTGCCTCCTCTTTGCCTTCCTCTTCGGAAAGGAACTCGCCTTCCTCGCTATCTCCCGTTGACGTGTCGGAACTTCCGTGCTCCGACTCGGTTGGTGAGTCCGCCGCGCACGCGCAGCATACCAACACTTCCTTCGCAACTCCTAACCAATTGGGGACCAGCCCTCCGCCTCGGGCATTGCTCGATTCCACCTCTTCAACCGTCCGGTAAGTCTCT
>NW_027160219.1:0-266 GCF_002600585.1 Cystoisospora suis
AAAGGAACTCGCCTTCCTCGCTATCTCCCGTTGACGTGTCGGAACGTCCGTGCTCCGACTCGGTTGGTGAGTCCGCCGCGCACGCGCAGCATACCAACACTTCCTTCGCAACTCTTAACCAATTGGGGACCAGCCCTCCGCCTCGGGCATTGCTCGATTCCACCTCTTCAACCGTCCGGTAAGTCTCTGTCTTCTTCCCGTAACTCCTTATTGCTCCTTCTGTCATCCTATACTTGTCGGGTTGCAACCCCGCTATGTTGCCGCTT
>NW_027160220.1:0-215 GCF_002600585.1 Cystoisospora suis
ACTCCTAACCAATTGGAGACCAGTCCTCCGCCTCGGTCATTGCTCGATTCCACCTTTTCAACCGTCCGGTAAGTCTCTGTCTTCTTCCCGTAACTCCTTATTGCTCCTTCTGTCATCCTATACTTGTCGGGTTGCAACCCCGCTATGTTGCCGCTTCGGCGCCCCGGTGCCAACGTTGCGCCTCGCGCGCTCGAGTTTCCTATAGCTTCCCCCAC
>NW_027160221.1:0-3687 GCF_002600585.1 Cystoisospora suis
ATTCGCCGTAGGGAGAAGAAAGTCAGACCCCGAGAAATCTCCCGAATCTGTGAAATTGATGGAGCGCTTAGATTTGAAGTGGAACTCATTTCACGGAGAAGGAAACCTGGAGAAGCCAGGCAAGGGACCGTAATACGCCACCATGAAGAAGAAGAAGAGAAACAAGTTAGATTCGAACGAGGAAGGGAACGGGCGGAGATGAAGGATAGAATTCCGAAGCAAACCAGAAACCGCCCTGAGCACACGAGGGACAATCGAACTTATAGAGTGACAGCTCATGGGTATTATCAAAAAGAAAAGCCACAGAAAAGAAGTGAAGATGAGAGAGGAAGTCCTAGGAAAGAGAAAGCTAGTCGAGGTAGTAGTAAATCAACGAGAAAGAGGCTATGGTAGCGGAGTAGTACAGAGTGAGAGAGAAGAAGGAATTGGAGACGGACAGGAGAAAGAGAGAAGGCGAGGACGGGCGGGAGGGAGAGGAGGCGAGGTGAACACGTAATCGACAGATGGGTGGTTGACGAGAAAGAGAGGGAGAGAGACGTGAAAAAAGAAAAAGAAAGGGAAGCATAATGAATGAGGTGTATGTACACTCTGTATTTGTGTGTATGTATGTAGAGATGTATGTATTGACTTGTTGGGTGCTGAGAAGCCTTTCTTGAAGAAAGGCAGGGTGTTTGTATCTTCGTCCTGGATGAAAAGAGGAATGAAAACGTCCTTTCTCTTTCATGTTCCAGTCGGCAGAACAAAGGTCTTTTTATTCTTTTTCAAATCTGTTTCTCCAGTCATCACCAGCTTACTCATTCACTCAATTCTTTCTTTTCTTCTTCCTTTTCTCTCTCGAGCTTCTTCATCTCCTTCACTCAGTCAATACAAAAGATCAAGTCTCAAAAGGTTACGTCACTATCATCATGGCTAACTTTCTTTCTTTCTCCGGCTTTCCTTGTAGCTCTTACTTAGTGTTTTTTTCTCTGTCTTCGTTTCTTGTCTTTCTTCTTCGTTTCTTTCAATCGCATTCTTTCACAGAGAGGTCGATGACAGACAGCAGATGTCCGAGTCTCTTTCCGTCTTTTTCGCTGGTCGGCTTGTCATGTTGAGCATGAAGACTGATTGATCGCTTCACTCCCAAGGAATGTTTTCTCTCGTTTACGTCTCTCACAACTACCAAACATACACATACACCTATACACGCATGTCTATATATAGATTCATGTGGTCTATTATCTATGTCCGTGTATATAGGAGCGTGTCCATATGAATGCTCTACAAGAAGACCTTTCCCATCTTTCGTACTAGGGAGATCATATGTATATATATATGTATATGATCTCCGTGTATATACACATATATACTTGAGGAAGGCGTGAAGAAAGGCATTGAGAAGACGAGTTGAAAGGAGAAGAAACGGTGGTATCTCTGGAGCAATTATGTGATAAAGAGAGAGACCAGAACTTTCCTCCTTTCTCAATCAGACCCATGAAGCAAAATAAGCTGCGCAGCATGTGTGGAGATCATCCAGCGAAGATTGATACACATGTATATCTACATATGTATGTAGCCTTAAGTATCGGGCTACTCACTATAGGCGCATATATATATATATATATAGATATGCTATTATCGCGCGAAGTGGATCAAACAGTCTCTCTCTCTGTCCTTCCTTAGTCTTCCTATATGTTTGATGCTATCTGGAACTGAGACAGTACACATCTCCACCATTTTCAACAGAAAGAGCTAGAATAGCTAGACTACGAAAAAAGAAAATTTTCTTTCTTTCTCTTTCGACTAAGCGGCCTGTGTATGGAGGAAGTTGTAAGAGAAGTGATATGAAAGAGAGAGACTTTCCTTGCCTTTTACACATTTACACAAATCCCTGACGACCACCTATCACTATCTATCTGAATCGATCATCTCTCGGCTACCATCTATCTATCTATCTTTAATCTATCTCTAATTTCTTTATTGGTCTATCTATTTTGAATGACTCTATCTCTTTTTCAGTCTCTCGGAGTGGCTGCGTGTGTATTTGTATGCACTCGATCTACTTATTCTCTCCAAACTTGAGAGCGAGCGAAACTTCTCTCTCTCATTGTTGTTGTCATTCCTTCTTCTCCTCCTCTTTCTTTTCTTTTTATCTTTCCTATCAATCAAGTCCCTACAAGGAATGACAAGGAAGTATGGGTCAGCAAGGAGCCAACGAAGAAAAAGAATTGAGAGAAGGAGCAGTACTAATGAGAGAAGAAAAAAGTGAGAGGAGCGAGCGAGGCAACTCAAGAGTTGCTTTTCTTTCTTTTCGCAAGTGCAAGGGGATCATCTTAGTGCATGCAGGAAAAGAGGATAGAGAAAGAAGAAAGTGAAGAAACAACTTTATCTTTCTTTCTTTCTTTCTCTTTCACATGAATGAATGAATGGCAAAATTCCCAAAGAAAGAAGAAAGAAAGAATTTCGTATGTATCTCTTCGTAGCGTAGGATGCTGTTTGCTATACAGTATCTGCTCTCCTGTGTTTCAGGTGTATATACACCTCATGAACAAAAGAAGAAGAAGAAAAGGAAAACTTAAATGAGGAATGCTTTCAGAATGGCTAGTCAGAAGCTTCCTTCTCTTCGCCTAGGCATATGATCTTGTGTTGTATCATGAAGAAAGTCAAACCATCCTAGATTCAAAATACCCTACAGAAAGACTTCTTTCTTTCTCTCTCAAACCTCTGAAAGGAAGAAGCTAGGAAGGATTCGACATCCTTCTTCTTTCTTTCTTCTTCATTCTCATAATACACATTTCTCGAGTGTGGATTTTTTTCTTTCTCTTCTTTTTCTTATCATCCATAGCTTCTCGCACGAACCTCTAGGCGTTAGAAGAGATTCTCTCAGAGAGAAGAAAGAGAGATGAAAAAGAAACTAGCCTTCTCTCTCTTATTCTTCTCTTCATATCTCTCTCTCTATCTCTCTCTTTCTCTTTCTTCCTTTCTCTCAAGACCATTTAAGCGACTTCTCTTTTCTCTTATCTTCTTTCCTCGAGAGAAAAGAAAGAAAGAAGAACCTCTCCTTCTTCTTCTGTCTCTTCTTCTTTTTCTTTTCTTTCTTCTTCTTGTTAGCTTTCACATGGATTATTGAGAATACGTCTCAGTTGAGAACGTAGCGAAGGTGAGAGAGCTGTACATACACCGCCTGTCGAACTCGTAAGAAGAAGAGAAGAAGCCTGAGAATTCCTCCCCAAAGAGGATGTGGAAGACGAAGGAACGACGAGAGATTCCAGGTTCAACTTCCTAAAGTTTCTCATTAAGAGAAGAATCTGCTCGACACCTAGGGACAAGTCCAAAGTGAAGAAAAAAGAGAAAGAATAGATAATGAAGTAGCAAAAGAACGAGGGAGAATGCGCAAGAGGAAAGGAGAAGGGAGAAAGACACGTGAGACAATGCTTGAAAGAAGAAAGAAAAAGAAAAGAAAGAAGCAAGAGATTGAAGAAAGAAACGAAAAGACAGGTTTCTCTTCTTCTTGCTTGGGACAATGAAGAAAGGATCGAAACAAGAAAAACGCCTTAGGAAGAGAAGATTCACCTCTCCCTATATACAGTTGGAGAGACATACATATAGAGACATACATACATATAAATAGATATATATAGATAGATAGATAGATAGGTACATATGCAGAATAAAGAAGCACGAGAACTTATATATATATATAGAGAGAGA
>NW_027160222.1:0-2702 GCF_002600585.1 Cystoisospora suis
TCTTTAATCTATCTATCTATCTATCTATTTTTCGTCTATCTATCTATCTATCTATCTATCTTTAATCTCTATCTATCTATAATCTCTATCTATCTATAATCTCTATCTATCTATCTATCTTTAATCTATCTATCTATCTACAGGTAGACGTGTACATGTACACTCATACATCGCTCAAGAGAGAGAGGATATACACATACACATATACATATATATACATGCGTATATATATTGAGTCTAACGGTAAGAGTTCGCCAGAGAACAAGAGAGAAAGAAACAGAGAAAGAAGAAAGAGAGAAAGACACGAAACGTGCGTGAGAGAAGAGAGAAAGAGATAAGAAGGAAAGAAAGAGAATAGAGACCTGGAGGAAAAGAGATGATAGAGAAGACTGAAAATGAAAGAAAAGACAAGAGAGAAAGAAATGACCTCGAGGAAAGATTGAGAGAAACAAGAAAAAGAGAGAAAGAAGAGAAGATGCATTGAGAAAAGAAACTTCTGCGACGGTTACCTTGGGAAGAGAGACAGGAGGAGCTAAGGCGTAAGAAGAGAGCGAAGAAGACCTTAAGAGAAACTTTCTAGCTCTCCACCATCTTTGTATCTGCACGACAGACTTCTTCGCTTTCAGGAACTCATACTGCAGAAAAGACCAGAATAGGAGCAAAAGAAAGAGGGGAGCAGGAGGAAGAGGAGGAGACAGCAGAAGAAGAAGAGAAAGAAGAATGATATGAAGAGAGAAGAGAAGAGAAGGAAAAGAAAAGAAGAGAAAAAGAGAAAAGTAGGAGAGAGAAGGGAAAGAAGAGAGGGCGTACTCTCACACATGCCTGATGAGGACGAGAGGTGGATGGAAAGATAGAGAAAGAGACTAGGCAGATAGAGAAACATATAAATTACAGGTAGACACATAGAATGAAAGGTAAAGAGATAAATAGATCAATGACAGACAGATAGATTGAAGATAGATAGAGAGGTTGATAGGATAAAGATAGATAGATAAATAGATAGACGACGGATAAGATCGAAAGATGAAAGCTAGGTTAAAGATAGAGGATAGGTTAACGATAGATAGAAAGACGTAGACAACGCCTCCCGACGTCAATTTCTACTCACGTCTCCCTACGTGTCTATCGCTATGTATGAGTAGACATGTAGACATAGACCTCCATGTAGATGTATATACATGTATAGAGATATATAAGACACACAGCGTTCATCCTAGTATTGACCTAGCATGATAAACCTGATATATATATATATATATATAAGTGTATCACTCATGCAAAAATATAGATGTGCATGTATGTACTAAGATAGATATATACGCATGTAGAGATATCATTAAGAGAGTTCTGATGAATGGCCTTATCCGCCTATCTATCTATCTATCTTCAATCTATCTATCTATCTTTAATCTATCTATCTATCTATTCGAACTGTTACGAGGAATGTCGAGAGAGACGTATAGACATGCCTATTTATAGCGTTCCTTCATCTGGATCTCTCCCTTAACTTTCTCTATTCACGAGACGATCACTAGATCTAAGCTCTTTCTTTCTCACTCTTTCTTTCTTACTCTTCTTAGACGTGTGAGGGCGGCAGCTTGGCAGTAGGCGACGGCATCTCTTAGAGTGAGGTACTGCTTGCGCACATAGGACATGCGGAACCAACTCTGAATCTTCACTACCGACTCCTCATTCTGACCTCTAAGATTGAAAGACAAAAAGACAAAGGAAACAAGAAGAAAGAGAAGGAGAGGGAGACGAAGAAAGAGAAGAAAAATAGTGATGGTTGGAGGGATTATGACGAGGAAGGACCGACTTTGGGGGTGAGAATGGGGAGGATAATGAGGATGAAGAGAGGAAAGAAAAAACATATGGATAGAAGGAAGAAGAATGGAGGTCTCAAGAGAGAGAAAGAGATCACAGAGAGAGAAGAAGGAGAACAAGGACAGAAGAGGAGACTTCCATACACTCATACAGGAATGGAAGATTAAAGAGAGAGAGAGAGAAAGAAGGAAAGAAAAGAAGAAGAAGAAGAAACACCATGAGAAGAGCGATACCTAGCAAAGAGGTAGACGTCATAGATGAGTACATAGATAAAGACATACATAGATAGATTAAAGATAGATACATAGATTGAAGACAGATAGATAGAGACATAGATCCATAGATAGAATAAAGATAGATAGGTAGATAGATAGATAAATCATAAGGTATGGCTGTCGTCGTAAAGAGTTGAATGAAGGGCAGGCAACTCACATCTCCATGAGAATGCCAAGAAGAGGAAGAAAAAAGAAAGAAAGGAACAGCCCTCACAGTTGCACCTACATCCATCTATTGATCCATCATCTTTCTCTAAAGACACAGAAAGACCAATGAAGATAAAACTTCTCTAAAGAAAAAAGAAATGGAGTGAATGAAGACAGTGGAGGACTCCACCCCTCGTCTCTCTTCTCTCTTTCTCTCTCGTCTTCTCGACTCAGTTCTTATCTTCAACAAGGCAAGAGAGATTTTCTACAGCATGCAACACCATTCTCCCAGAGCTTCTTTCCATCTCTTCATCCCCCTTCCTTTCTTTCTTTCTCACTCTTTCTTTCTTTCTTTCTCACTCCTTCTTTCTTTTTCTTCACTTGGAGTGAGATAGCGTACTGCCGCAATCACATCATGAGGCGAATGCGAGATCGAAGAAGAAGAAAAAGACGAAA
>NW_027160222.1:2998-6262 GCF_002600585.1 Cystoisospora suis
TTACGCAGAAGACAGAGAAGAAGGAGGAGACGAAAATCGAGATAGAAGGAAAGCGAGAGAGAAGAAAGAAAGACAGAGAAAGAGGTCTACAGATACAGGGGGATTGAAGGAGAGGGGGAGAGAAAGAGAAGAGAGAGAGAGAGAGAGTTTGTGTATGCGAGGTGTGGCTTACTTTAGCATATCTCTGATAAAGGTTGTATTCTTAAGAATAGGCCGATAACTCAGTTGAACGCGTAGAGTGTAGAGTTTTGATCCTTTACGCCTTATAGACAAAAGCGCCAAGGCTAACCCACGTATACGCTGGTAACGTCTCTGATGGATCCACCTAAAGACACATACACATACATACATAGAGACATACATACACATACACATATTCACACATAGCTATTCATACACATAGATATTCATACACATAGATATTCATACAGACACATACATACCTACGTATTCATTACATACACGTCCATACACATACATGGAGCTATTCATACATATCCACAGCTACAGACACATACATAGATATTCATGTATAAACATCTATACGAGTTCGCACATCTACGTAGAACTCCACACATAGATAGAGAAAGAAAGAGAAAGAAGAAGTCCCAGAGAGAAATAAGAGCGAGTCAGTTAGAAATATTGTGAGCTACGTCTTCTCTTCAACTCAACTAAGTCATCGACCCTCCCCCCTTTTTCTTTTTCGTTTTCTTCTTCTCTGTCCTGCTTCGAGACAACTAACTCCTTCGGGCGTCTTTCTTATGACAAGATTGACGTGAAATTCCAGCAAGAAAACTCGAAGACGTAGATAGAAAAGGAAAGGCTAACCTCCCTATCTAAACACGACAGTTCCTATAGCTGTAGATGAAGGCTACCTCGAGAGTGTATCTACTAAGATCCTGCATAGTGACATGTACATGCACCTACCTACCGATAGACACCTGTGACTGTCTCAAGAAAGATAGATAGAAAGAGAGATAGAGAGATAGAGAGATAGGCATGGCTATCCCCTACCCATACGCCAAGAGAAGAAGAGAAACACAAAGAAGAAAGAAAGGCTTAGAGAGAAAGAAAGAAAAGACTTGAGACACAACGAGTGAAGAAGAAGAAAGAGAAAGAAGAAGGAAGAGACGTCTTCGCAGACAGCAAGCCCCTCTATCCCTCTTTTCTTTTTCGGTTTCTTCCTGTAGAAATTCTACTCCTAGTACTAGCCGTCTTCCTACCAGGACTACTACCACCACCACTGCTGCTGCTCATAGCTGCCATATTAAATATAAGAAGAAGAAGAAAACGAAAAAGCTATTAGCACTAGTAATAGGAATGATCGTTCTTATAGTACTAGCAGTAATACTACTACTAGTCGTAGTAGTAATAGTAGTAGTCGTCCTGCTGCAGTATGAGTAGTAGTAGGAGTAGTAGTAGTGAGGGTAGTAGAGCTTCTAGTAGTCGTAGTGGTAGTGATGTGAGCTATAGAATGAATAGAAGGATGAGAAGGGCAATCCTCTTCTTCTTCTTTTTCCTCTTTTTCTTTTTCTTTTTACCTCCGGACTTGTGCTTGAATTTTCGTGGCTGCTTGGGTAGGTAGGAGCCCTAAGTCAATCTTCTCCAGTAACGTCTGCTGGGCCTTGAATGCTCTCCACGCATTCTACAAAGAGAAGAAAGCAAAGAAAAGAAAGGAAGCAGAAGAAACAAACGAAGAAAGAAGACATGGTGACTGCCTAAGACGACGAAAAGAAAGAAGAAGGAGAGGAAGAAGAAAGAAAAAGAGAAGGAGAGAGAAAAAGAGGGCACGGAGGGAGGGAGGGAGGGTGGGCGAATGGATGTATGTGTGTATGTCGTATGCGCATGCGAAGAGAAGAAGCGCAAAGAAACGCTTCAGAGGAATGAATGGATCGAGACTTCTTCGCTATAGAAAGTCGGTCGTTCATCTAGAAGAAAAGAAGATCAAAAAGAAAACGAAGAAGAAGAAGGAGAAGAAGAAGAGCATGGTCGTCACTCACACCTGAGAAGAATGGCCCCTCTCTCCACAAGGAAAGAGAAACAAGAGAAAGAAGATTCGAGCAAAATGTGAAGAAAAAGAGACACCTGATACATAGACAGACAGATATATAGATAGATGTATATACCTATGTCTCGATATCTCTCTAGATATCTATATAGAGAATCTTAGCGACAAGAAGAAAAAGAAAGACCCTTCTCTACCTTATGATAGCAGTAGCAGTAGAAGTAGAATGTCTTCCTATCTCTCTCCTTCTTCTTCTTCTTGTCCGATGCATGTTAAATTCCCCTCTACAACTAAAGAGCCCCTCGAACCCTATCCCTCATACTACACCCACCACAATTCACCCTCTTCTTCTTCTGCTTGGTCATCTCTTCCTTCTCTTTCTTTTTCTGTTTCTCTTTCTTTCTTTTGTTCTATTTGTTCTTTTCTTACTTGCACGGTTTGAGAGGCGAAAGTGAGGAGAAGGTCGTGTCGCATTTTTGCCGTGACTTTTCTCGCCATGACGCTCTTCCACCACGCCTGGATGACTGTGGCTGCTGCCCATTGCATGCAGTACACCTCCTTTGCTTGATATCTACACATACACTCAGAGAAAGAGAGAAAGAGATGCATACAGAGAGATAGATGCATACAGAGAGAAAGAGATGCATACAGAGAGATAGATGCATACAGAGAGAAAGAGATGCAAACAGAGAGAAAGAGATGCATACAGAGAGATAGATACAGACATGGGAGGATAGGTAGATAGAGAGAGACAGGGACAAGGGTAGATAGAGAGATAGATAGAGAGAGAGAGAAGAGAAAGAAAGAGAACAGAAAATGTAAAAAGACAAGAGACGTACACACATCATCTTACACAAATACAAAGGCACACACACACACATACGCCTATAGATAGATAGAGATATATATATAGAGAGATATCTTTATAGATATCTATGGATAAGTAGACAGCTAGGAGTACACAGTGGAATGAAAACAGAAGATAGAGAGACAGAGACAAAACACACCGAGGAGGAGACAGGGAGAGAGACAGGGACAGATGGGAAAGAAGAGCAGATGTCTCGTAGATCATAGAAAGCAACGTATAAACATCATAAGGTATACACAGATATGTCTCCACCACCTGTGGAGAACGTTCCTTCTTGCTTTCTTTCTCACTCTTTCTTTCTTTCTTTGTGATGTCTGGTGGTAGTTGTTGCTTGGTCTTTTCTTTTGAGAGGGATGTCTCACTTTTTTTCTATCTCTCTGCCTGTCTATCT
>NW_027160223.1:0-168 GCF_002600585.1 Cystoisospora suis
AAGGTATGTCCAATCGTGTCCTGCATGTGCCCAGGGGAAAGCCTCTTATTCTAAATATGGGGGATTATTACAACCATTGCCTATTCCTTGTTTCCCGTGGGAAGTGATAAATATAGACTTAATCCTTGGATTACCTAAGGGAAGAAGTGGGTATGATTCCATTGTGAC
>NW_027160223.1:793-1063 GCF_002600585.1 Cystoisospora suis
GCGTATCGACTAAAGTTGCCTCCATCCATGCTCATGCATCCCGTTTTCCATGTTTCTTTGTTAAAACCTTGGTTAGGCAATTTATCAGAACTTAGAAATGCCACCAGCTCTCAACTAGCCTTACCAGGTAATGTATATGAGGTTCAAGGGATTTATAAACATCGAATAGATCCCAAACAGGTTAAGTGGTTTAAAGTGTTGTGGATGGAAGGGACATCCACTTGGGAACCAGAAAGTAACCTAATAGGATGTCAACAAACTTTGAGCAAT
>NW_027160224.1:0-342 GCF_002600585.1 Cystoisospora suis
AATTGGATGACCCTCTTGTTCTAGCACAGCCCCAATAGCATATTTCGAAGCATCAGTCTTAAGAGTTAACTCTTTATCGGGGTCATAAATTTTAAGTAAGGTTACTGCCGCTAATGCGTCCTTCAGACGCTGCACCGCTTCTGAGTGTTTAGGCCACCAAGTCATATCACTCTCTTCTCGTAGTAACTCATGCAGTGGATGTGCCCACTTGTTAAAATTAGGTATCAGCCTACGGTAATAACCTACTAATCCAAGGAAACCTCGTAGTTGCTTTCTATCATGAAGCTCTACAGGCCACTTCTGCACCGCTTCGACCTTTTCTGGGTCTGGACCCACACCTCC
>NW_027160225.1:0-351 GCF_002600585.1 Cystoisospora suis
CATGCCAGTAGCTGGCATCGCATGAGGCGTAGTATTCGTTGAATGAATTGCCGCCCGCTGGTCGGACTCCTTTCCCACAGGGAGTGCCGCCGGAATCTGCTTGGGGTCACTCTCATCAGGAGAAACGGCTCGCAGTTGCAGCCCGGGTGTCCCCGGCAAGACAAGCCGAGAAGCAGACGCTGCTGCGAGACTGCACGCTTTGCTTATTCGTGAGAAGAAAGATGTGTTTGTGTCATACAGCGACGCTCCGGGAAGATCCCGAATGGAAGCCGGCTCTTCTGTAACTGGAGAGCGGGTTTCACCCACCTGAAAGCAGTCTGCGGGAGCGGACTGAGAACAAGGTGGGGGGAT
>NW_027160225.1:430-12848 GCF_002600585.1 Cystoisospora suis
GGATACGAGAAAACCACGGGGCGAACCGGCTGTCCGGCACGCCCGGTGAGCTAAGAGAACAGAAGTCCGCAGGAAATATCATTTTCTTCAGTTTGATCGAACCACCTTGCGCAGCCGAACACAGGGACGAGTGACTTCGCCATCAGTAGATATCATGTTCGCCCAACCATCGACGGATGGCAGACTACAATGGCACACCGATGCCAGTGAAACTGCAGTCCGATGTTTCCAGCCAAGGATGCTTTCCTAAGTGCCAGCGGCTTCGACTACCCCCTGGGGTAGTCAGACAGAATCTCAGAAGAAATCCGTAAACAATTCTTCGAGCGTACTGTCGGAGACAGACGGGTGTAAGAGGTTCTGACCCCCTCTGTCTCCGACAGTACGTTTGAAAAATTGTTTCCAGAATTCTGTTGCCAAGGATACTCACCTGGGAGATCCACCGGAGGACAGCGGCTTTCACTACCGTTCCTGGAAAACCACAGCAAAACAACACTGTAGCAACTGGCCGCGAATGTCTCTGTAGACTGCAGCGTGGGTGGTCAGAGGGTAGGCAAGCATTGACTTCTCGCTCCTTACATAACGGACAGGTGATATTCCTCGGGTCCACGACTAGTGCACACATGTCAGCAACGAAAGACCAATCGTAGCAGTTCGTGTGAGCGACGCCGGACTTCTGAATTGCAAACGACCTCTGGCCACTTCAACCGAAGAGAGGATAACAAAAGGGAAGGCCCGACAGACACTGCGCTGCAACGCTCGTACGCAAACACACAGCCGCTGCAGCGAAGTTTTACAAGAGAGAAAGGTTCCCGACAAAAGCACCAAGGAAGCAATGGAGCCACCTTGCAACAAGGACAAGAAGAAGCTGAGGCAACGGCGCGAGCCGTTTCATCTCTACCTCAGCATATAAGCTATGGCGCGGATGGAAGACACAGTAAGAGTGACTTTTCCGCAAAACAGTTGGAGTGAGACTGGCCCCGAGATTATTCCACGTTCAGGCCAGCGACCCGGACCACAGAGCTTCTTGCAGACGTGCTGGACACGGTATGCGCCAGAAATTTTAGAAAGTCCAGTTGGGCGGTGTCCCCACTCCGGGAGGAAGCAAGCATTATTTTGGCCCTCTCGGAAGCCTCCACCCCCCTCAGAAAATAGCAACGAGGACAAGGTTCTACTGCCCGATCTAAAAAAGCAACGGTGCTTACGACACTGGAGGTTCCTGGTAACATCCTTCTGGGAAGCTCATCCGCTGTCCATCCTTGAGAACCAAGCCACCTCGGTGATTCCACAGAACCCCGGATGAGGCCGTCAGTGGTGGTCCGGCAGCCTTCGGTGACTGTCCAAGGTTGATAAGCTTCGGGTGCTCAGCGTCTTGTCTCGCACGCTGCCCAGAAGGACCGCTGTCTCCCTTAGACGTGTTCGTTGACGCCTCCAGTTTCTTTACACAGCGGTACGGACCACGAAGACCCAGGGCAGAGGCGTATGCAATGCCGGCTTTGGCGGCCTCTCTGAGCGCCTCCTCTTCCACATCCTCCCAACTAGATTCCGACGCGTGGCTTCCCCCGGTGTCTGCGCGCTTGCCCGTGGTTCGGCAAGCTGCATCGTCTCCCTGGTACTCGGCTTTGCTGTCACGGTCGGTACGCTCACCCTGAGACGCCAAGGACTCCATGTGACCCGAGCTATTCAGCCACTGGACGGCGCTGCCCGACGCCCCGGCCGCACCAACTTCTGACACATAATCTGTGAGCGAAAGGCGTCCCCCGCACCGGGGGCAACACGGAACCGCCTCCTCACTGCCCTCTCTCGCTCGTCGTCCGGATGCAGGCGGCAGCCCAGCACAGGTTGAGTTTCCAGACTCCGTAGCAACCGTCACACTTGAGTCCCTCGAGTCTTCGGTTTGAGAGAATCGGCTGTCAGGAGAACGTACGTAACAGTCCCAGTCCAAACCGCGGGTTGAAAATGGTAGACCTTGACCGGTTGCCGCAGCCACAGCCGCGTAGTAAGGGAGACACGGGGAAAGAGACCCAGACAAGTCGGACGAAGAAGCATCGGACATCGACCTCGTAAAAAGCTCCGGCACTCCTTCCCCGAGAAAATCTTCGATAGCCACGGGAACGGGGTCGTCTTTCACAACTGGCTTGCCGTGGTCTGCCGGCAGAAAATTCCTCCCTCCGCTGCCGTGAGCAGGGCTGGACTCCGAAGTGGTTGTCAGAGAAGTTGGACGTAGCTCACAGGAGACCATTCCCTCACCGGCCGCATCGGAGAAGCGAGCACTCCCAACCGAAACACGCTTCGTGTCTGCGCTGTCACCGCTGGCTTTGCTGCGTCCTCGCTGGCCATAACCTAGGCAAGAGCCTATGCTGGAACAACCACGAGCACTATGCCACCCTAATTCTTCGCTGGCGGCCAAGATAGGCTTCGGTTGCCGTCCCCTACCCCTCTGGGGGCTGATCACTACCTTGGGGGAGGCAGGGAACTCATACTGTATGCTGGACGGACTGGCCCCACGAAAAGAGGGTATTGCCCCTCTCTGCACTGCCGCACAGCCAAGCGCTTCTTGAACTGCAGGGTGCTCGGTACCGTTCATCTCTACAACAACCTTTGGCACGCAGTCCAGCGGGCACTGGCTACCAGAAGCGGCGTCTCCACCAGCGCGCCGTGTCGAGTGCTCGATGCTTGGCTTCTGCGTGGCCTCGGCGAGCTGAGAATTAGTCCGGCATCCTGGTGCCGAAAGCACCAGGGGGGGGCGCAAGACCCACGGCCTGGCTGAGTCGCTCCTCCTCGAGTCATCCCCCACTGACATTGACACGCCCGGAACCCGAAGTGCCCGACCGGGTGCGCCTGGTAACGCCGGCCTTCCGACGCACCCAGTGCCTTTCCCTGCAATTGCCGTCCTCGCACCCGTGGACTGGCCAACAAGGGATCCGTAATCTAGGGTTCCGGTCAAAAAAGTTTTCCCACAGCCATTTCTTAATTCTCGCGAATCCGATTTCATTGGACAAGCAGTATCTGATATAGAGAAGACCGAGTTGAAAGGAAAGACCGGGGGCGGCTCGCCCGGGCTGCACGATTGCCGGAGACGTCCAGGTTGCATGTTCTGCAGGGTCAGCGTTTGAAACGCCATGATGGGGAGACGAAATCAGCCCGGAGAGTCTATTGAAACCCTCCGCAGGCCGCCGGAGTTAGTATAAAAAACCGCAATCCCTTCCAGGATAACGGCCATGGCTCGCCGGAGCAGTCCGAGTGCCACCAACGAGCTTTCTACAACCCACTAGACCAACGCTTGAACGATTCCGAACAGCAAAGGCAAATCGAATCACAATACTTACGTACTGCAGGTTCTGCAGCCATTCTACAGGCAGTCCAGCGAGGTAGAAACTGCCATGGTAGCCTCCCTGAGGGGAATCCAGTGACAGAGAGCCAGACCGTTCAGTCCAAGGAATACTCCCCCGCTCCGAGCTGCTTTTCTTGACACGGACGCGGTGCGATGTAGCCAATCCCCGCTATCGCCCAAAGCTGGCAGCCATATCTGCAAAGGACTAGACCCTGAGACTTCCCCAAGTTCCCAAAGCTTCCAAAAGAGCACGGAGCAACGAATAGCAGCCTCCGTGTGGCGACTATGCTGCGGGATAGTGCTGGCTCTGAAACAAAACAGGCGCTTCCCAGGCCGAAATAAACGTGAACCGGGTGACTAGGACGAAAGGGAGTGCCCCTGGCTCCCGCTATGTCCCTACCCGTCTGAAGCACCTCCAAGAGACACTAAAAATAGTACATTGTCCTCAACAACAACAACAGGTATCTGCGGAGTTTCTGTCTTTCGCATATACCGCATGTTTTCGCATGCGTTGCTTTTTTCCGGTGGCGGAGACGGCTCTCGCTTGCATGTCGAAACTCGGCTCAAAGTCAAACATCCCACGAACAAGCGCGACAACTAGGAGACGGGCGGAGCTTCGGAACTGTGGAAACAAAAGGTAGAAGCCGTTCGTTACCTGTACTGTGGCACGCTAAAGTCTGGTGGCGGAATCCTACTTGTGCGTGCTTGGAGCAGCTGAAGGAGAGCAGCCTCCCGGCTTCGGCTTCTCGGTCCGCCGGTGGCTATCGTCGGGCACAGAACACCGACTAGCAACACGGTGAATTTTCGCAGGTTTTGCGGGCCAATGTAGGGACAAGCATTCTGAGCCGCGCAGTACGGACTTCCCTGTTCGTGCGCGCGACGTCTGCTGCGCTATCGGTCGGCTTCTGAATGTCAGACTGGTTGGGGCTTCGCTGACGGACTGTGCGGCACCACGGACGTAGCGCGACCACCCGCAGCCGGGCAGCAGCCCGTGTAATAGTCGACAAACCGTACTTCGTCGGGCTTGTGTGAGTTACAGCAGAGAAAGTGCGACCGTGTCCAGTCACTCAGGGGTGTACGCAGATCCGAATCCTGTCGTCCTAAGAGGTCCGGGGCGCCACCGGCAACTGCGGCGAGGCTCCCGTGTCTTCTCGGCTTGTTGTGCCGAACGTATGCATCGTGAGCACGTGTTTAAGCAAAACGCTGTCGTGCCGCCAGTCAACGCGTGGCTATGAAACGTACTTTGCCTGCTTTATACGAAAGCTAAGACTTGCAAGCGTTCCGTAACAGATGCCCGCATGCTGGGCAGGGAAACCGAAAAACAAAACGAATTTCCAGCTGAGAAATGGACCCAGGGATGGATGATCACCCGTTTTACTTGGTATGACTTTCAACACCGCATAGTAGGCCAAGAGACACCATTCGGGGACGCAGTCGCCACGACGTGCGCGAGGAGACCATCAGTAGGCAACTCTGGGGACGCAGAGTTGCAACCTTCAGCATTCACCGGCCCAGAGGAATTGTTCAACGGAGCCTTTGGAAGTCAACGCACGTCAGCCGGTGTTCAAATGTCCACCTGTCGCATGTGAGCGTGTTGGGAGATACAGAAGGTTGGGAAAATCTACTCGGAGATTTCCCTATGCTCTGGTTGAGGAAGTAGCAAGCACCTGTTGAGAATCTCGCATTTCACGAGTGGGGCTGATAGCTTCAAAGTGCTTTGCTGGCAGGGGCAGCCACTATGATGAAACGAGTCGACGAGCAGCCGACTGGTTTCATCACTACAGTCTGGGTATTACCGTATACTCCTGAGGCGTCTGCGCACGCCACGTTCATTCACAAACTGAGTCCCCGGGACGGCCGGCGAGCCCCGCTCTTTCTTCGGAAAAGTGTGCGGAGCGCCTCCGCACTGCGCTGTTGTTTCATAGTCGTCCCAGTCGCTTTCGTGGCTCTGGCGACGCTGCAGCACCAATTCCTGCAGAACGGGACACGCGACCAGCCCGCCAGAAGACTGCTGAAGCGAGCTACAGCACGGGAGCAGGAAACCTACAATGAGAAGCGAGACCACCGATCCAGCAAAATGACCGACTGTCCCCCCGATCAATAGCGGAAAAGGGAAATGAATGTAGGTGGTCTGCCAGTCGAGAGGCAGAAAGAAACACGAAAGCAGGGCACAGACGCTGCACCCAATGAAAGGAAGCAAGGCGCAAATAACAAAGATGTTCCCCAGCCGGACAGGAGAGAACGTCAGCGGTAGCCATGGGTGTAGGGATGCAGGCAAGTACGGGTACACCGAGCGAAGGAAAATAGGCAAACGCTCTAGAGAAGGCCTTGCAGGCACGCCGGCAGATGTATCCCCTGTACCCGACGGAGTACACTGCGGCCCCATTCCTTTGAGCGAGAATGCATTCTTGCGCAGAGACGCGCTACGGAGCTCCTCAATCACGCCGGCAGCGACCGGCGAGATAAGGCCGAGCGTGGCGAGATACGACGCAAAGAACAGGCAAGCCTGATACTGACCAACGGGGACGCCTAGAAGAATAAAAAGAAAGCTAGAAGTGATAAGCCAGAGAAGGTATAGGTACGCAACAGAAGCCGGAGAGACGGAATACGAGGACGCTGGAGAGATAGAGACACATGAGCACATCGCCTGAAGAGGTTCGCAAACGGACATCAAGCGTTTTCCGGTGTTGAGGAAAGTGTCTTTCACTTCCGGTTGTTCCGTCGAGCTTCCCCGGCCTCCAGGCACTGACCTGATCATGAGGAACGCGATAGCACCCTTCAAAGTGAGCATTAAGAAGAGGGTCCAGAATGACACAAGGAACATTTCAAAGCAGCCCGTGTTACCAGAAGCTATCGCCACGTCGAACTGATTGTGACTTTCGAAACCAGTCGACTGATTGTCCTTCTCTCCAAAAAGCGAGGACCGACCAGTAGAGACACCCGCAGCCTGCTGCGGTGACGACGTCTGCGACTTCAGCAGCAGCAGCAGCCGGCCGCGCTGAGCAGACGTGCTGACGCACGCTCGGAGGATAAGCAGATTAGCGCCAGCAATGAACAAGTCCGACAAACTCTGTAGCTGATGCGGGAGAAGGGAAAACCTGTTTTCACCCTGACTTCGACAGAGTGGACCGGCCGATGATCTGCAGCTGCCGCCAACGGCACTCCTTCCCTGGATCAGGTCCATCCTGCTCGGATCAGCGAGTGGAAGACTGCACAGTGCTGTTGTTCTGGAAAGCGCGGAGATGATACCGGCAGGCGAGCGTTGGGCGGCAGTCTGCTATACGCGACCATAGTCCTGGCCTCCCCGAAGAAAGCAGTGCGGCAGCCCCCACTTCAGACACGCTCCCGCAAGTCCGCCAATACTAGTGGTTGTTGGGGGGACCAGACCAAGATCCCGCTGCGGGATGCACGGGTGGTCCTGGTGTGCAGGAGACCGTGCACCAAGGGCTGAGAATTCCTGCTCGTTACGGCCACCGCAGGTTGAAGTCCAGACAAAGAAGAAAGAGTGCGAAGGACGGCCACGAGCACCCGGGTCCAACATCCGGCCTGGAAGTACATCAGCGTCGTCTCGCTGGACTACTGTTGTCGGAAAAACGGGAGAACCGGCTGCGGCTCCTTCCACATCTGCTGCCATGCAGTTCATTTGTGTTTGTGCACTCCTGCTCACCCCGGAAAGTGGACGCTCTCCTCGGTTGAGAAGACCGTGAAGCCATTGCTGGTGAGGCTCGAAGCAGAATGTCTGCTTCTGGTGGGAGCTGCGTTGTCTTTCCAAGGTTGGCTTTCAGACTGTGCTAGACCCTGCCGAGTCGTCACCCGGCAAAGACGCGTGCATGCGCGATGCGTCGCGGACGCTTTACTACCTAAACGCAGTTTCACAGGCCGGCGCTTCACCTGTGGAAGATCCGGGGAAGACCGTTGAAGGCTAAACCTTTCTAAAAATCCGAGTTTCTGCAGTTGTCTTGATTTCAGGAGTCTGTGGCTATTCCAGCACTAAGCCCCAAGGGCTACAGGCGAGCTAGCTGTCCCAGCCAGCAGGGTCCGCGGTACAGAGACTCCAGGTCTGGCCTCGTAAGTACTGGGGTCTGCGTCATATCATCCGAAGCAATGAGTTTTGCCCGTTCTCCATTACGTGGACATCGTATTTGCTTTTTGCGCATGTCAAGCCACCGTGGGTTCCCGTCCTCTGTGCCCTCATGATACCCGTCCGTCTTGACAAGGCCGCGCATACTTGGCGTAGGGTTTACTGGCACGTAGACGATGTTCCCGCCAGCTAAGCAAACATGTCTCATGACCATTCAAATACATCGGCCGCCGTGTGCTTCTTCCGTCTGGGCTGGGTTCCAAGTTCCTGGACGGCTCATTCGGCTGGAAGGCATGCGTTCTGCTAGCATCCTAGTTTGGGTGTCCCCACCCACTCGCAAGCGGTTGTCTGTATGACCTTCGGAAGGGAACTGACTGCACTCCGGCTGCGGCAGCCCGGTCCCCTATTGCCGACTGAGATGAGGAGGGCGATTCTCACTGCACCGTCTTCGTGAACATACAACTGCGCGCAAGAGCCACTGCCAGATTTCCTCAACACAGATCCCCTCTGGAGAACAATCAAAATTGTCCGGCGTCCACCCCAAGGGGAAGGCGGTCGATTTCAGTACAGCCAGCGGCCGTTTTCGCCACTTGAATCAGCTCCCCTCCATGTCATTAAGAGGGCTCCAGCCTACCCCTGCTTTCCTTGGCTCTGTCACATCGTTTTTGTCTGAGAGGAAGCTAACATTGACCAGGTTGTGATGATAGCTCACAGTTATATTAGGCGAAGAGGGCACCGTCTTATCTGTCCTTTCTTCTGTTTCAGCCTGTCGGTGTCCTTGCGAATGGAGTTGTTTCATCCGCAAATCGGCCGTCATTTGGAACTCGGAATTGCTGCGGAGTTGTCCGCGGCGCAGTGGTACTAGGCTTATGGCAAACCAGCCCGGCCTCACGGGGCATTCCGCCAACCATGTAACCTGTACCTGACTGCGCTGCTCCAAAGATGTTTCACGAGGACATTAATCCTGTCTCCGGGTGCGACCATGCAGAGCCCGGGCCGTCCGTCCAGCCAGCCGTTTCGCACGATTCAGTGCCTGTAGGAAGCGATGATCCGGCTTTGTTTGGAGTTCGACTGAGCCACACCAGAGAGACAGAGTCCACACGTTCAATGGCGACGCCCGCGATACAGGGAATGAGGCAGCTGCCTTGCAGGCCTGTTAGGAGTGACGACCTGGAAATCACAGAGCCACAGGACGCATTCAGCAGGGCAGAATCTGCTTCCTTGTTTCCACCCCTCACCAAAAACCCTTTGCTGCTTCATTCCTACAGAGACTCATCCCTGTCGTCTATATTCTCCGGTGTGCTGTGCTGCATCTTCAACATTGCTCTATATCTGATTAGTGGCGGAATTTCTCGGCTTCTACAACAAGAGAGAGAGCTGCAAAGACACGAGTCACTTCAGTATGTCTGCCCGGTGCCTCTTGCCGACCCGAACTCCTCTTCGCGTCCCTCCGGTACTCCTGTTGGGGTAAAGGACGAAAAGCCCTCCCCTCCGTGCACATCAGAAGGTATAGAGAGCAGGACCAGAGTGGTCGTATTTAACATACCTTACTTCATGTCCTGGTTTTCCCAGTCTCTCCAGGCATGTTTTCTTTTCTTCGCCGTTATGGCCATTAAGCGCAGGCGGGCTCGCATGGAGCGGCTCGGCTCTGTCAGCGACGCGGGACAGTCTCCAGACGTGCTTTCGCGAATATGCCATCCTGCGCGGGAAGTCCGTGGCCAGAACAACTCTGATGAAGTGCATTCCAGCTCCTTCCCGAACCCTGGGTACGGCCCGCATGGTTCAACAGTGACGTGCGAAGGCACTGCAGATCGAATGCTTCATAATCTTCAGGAATTCCCCACCTTGCCCACATGTAAAGAAGCACGTACTTCCTCTGAGACACTCAGCGCCCGCCTGGGGGCTCACGTTCCTCGAAAGGCATCAGATGAGCAGGACTCTAGTAAAGAGTGTGGGAAAGTTGCTGCTGCCGAACTACTGGAAAGCAAGGCAGATGACCGGAGAGTTCGTGCCCCGGAAGGCACCCCGGGTGTGCCTGCGGCTTCGCCTGCCACTGGAGCTGCGGAGCGCATTCCAGGTTTTTCAGTTGCTAGCGCCCAGTGCGACCGTTTGGTTCACTGGGTGCCCTCAGCCGAAGAAGGCGCAACGACAAACAGCACGGCAACAGGATCGGAATCAGCTGTCAGAGAGGAGCAGAGGCCGTCTCCTCTCCGAAAAGAAGCGACGGGCCGAAGACGACATGCAGATCGTTCTGCGGGAAAACCCTTGCCTTGGATTGCGGATGTCGACAGTTTGGTTACAAGCGAAGTCCACGCAAGCAGCGCACTGACTTTCTGGGAGGTTTATGGGAGTTGCCTTGAAGCAAATGCGGAAGGGGTGAGTCACCCGCCTGAACGGAGCGAGTCAACTAACGTTGTGCAGACAACTAACGAGGACGTCAACTTATCAATAGAGGACAGCGGTCTGCAGGCGCAGTCCTGTGAGACGGAGCGGCGGTGCCCATCCTCGGGAATTATCCTGCTTGGGCGCCGGGCCAGCGCATTGATCATGGAAGGCATAGTCCTGTGTAAACGAGAAATACTCGACCGTGCTTGGCTTGTCGCCATACGGCCTCCTTTCTTGAAACTTGTGGCAGAGCCCTTCCGCCGTCACATCTATGTTCCGTACCTTGCTGGGACCCACGCCCTGATCAGAGAGTTTGTGGAGGTCGATGTGCAATATGCAAGTCTAGACCAGCTGGTGTGCGCGTGCCTGTGGATTGGAGCGCTCTACCTCTTGCAGTCTTGGACGTGGACCGTCGCCGTTGGCAAGGACGGCATGAGTGTGGGGACGGTGACTGCGATCTACAACACTAATCCTGTGTTCGTGTTCCTTTTCACAGTCTGCTTGTATAAGGAAGGAGCAGACGACTGCGTACAGATCATTGCCCTGATTCTAGCCACGGTTGGGGTTGCCATCATCGCGTATCACAATGAAGGCGAGCCCACATCCACATCCGGTATTGCACTCTCTGTCTGCTGTGCCGCATTTTCGGGGCTTTTTGAGGTGGTGTATAAAAACTACATTCTCAATGGGAAGTCCAATCTTCCCCTCGCCTTCATCTTTCTGATCGTTGGCATCATTGGTGTTTTGAGCCTCCTCTTTTTCTGGGTTCCGATCGCCGCTCTGCATTTCTTCGGCTTCGAGGTATTCCCCGATTCGCCGCCTCCCCCTTTGCTTGTTTTTCTTCTCCTTTTCGTCTGTATATGCAGTTGCTTCCACACATTAATACTGCAAATTTCTCTGCTGCTCTTACCGTCACCGATCCTCGTGGCTCTCTGCTCTCTTTTGTCGCTTCCTGCGGCAGCAGCGGCCGACTGGCTCAGCGGCGGGGGTGGAGGGGTGGGCGGCATCGGTAGCTTCTTCATTGCTAGCGCTTTCCTTTTAACCGCCGTTAACGAGTGGCGAATCAGGGACATAGAGAGAGTGAGCACATACAAGCGACTACACTCTTTTGCGGAACAACATCCTGAGTATCACAACACGCTTCGGCTGCTCCACGAAGAACACAGAAAGCACAGGCCGCTGACTCGGAGAAGGATGCCCCTGGCAGACTCAGCCGCAGGAGCTGACCGTGTGAGCCGCCAGACATCTCTGGAGTCTCTCGCGGCCGGGCTCGTCGCTCACAAGCAAGATGAGGATGTAGGGGCGGAGCTGCAGGAGGTTCTTTGCATCTGCAGGGCGGTACAAGATGAGAAAGAACTCCGCGTCCCTGCGTCTCCCTCCGATTCATACTACCCCGGGGCGATAGCTGCATCAGATGAGCAGAAGCACGGAGTAGACGACAACGGCTGGGAACGGTTGCAGGATCTCTTTCAGACAGACGCTGGGCTCTTGGAGCCCTCTTCGTGACTCTTGACAGGGGAAGGCAGTCCGTGTATCACTTTTCCAGGAAACAAGACAGTCGAGAACCATGGCGCGAGTCTGGTGACTACTCTAGTACGCGTTCTCCTGTTCCGATGGTTGTCAAAAAGTATTTTGTCTAAAAGCTTGCCTGAATTCTTGTCTTCCATCATGTTGCAGACTCGAATTTGAAGAAGCCCGCCCCGTCATCTCTGGGACGGTCGCAGTCGCTGGAGCGGACCGGTGTAGGCCCGCCCGTGAACTTCTGTCGCTGGTGCGTACCCGAATATGGTACTTCCACACTTCAGTACAGAAAGCGATACCACACCGCTCCACAGTAACCACCGCGTATTCTTTGTTAGCAGCGCTGGGAGTGGGCGGCTCCAGCAGGGGCAGGTTTCCCACCAACAACTGTCCCGGTGGTAAGGGGGGGAATCGACATTCAGAATCGCTTCCTTCATGCGGTACAGCTGTGGCTTCGTATTTAGTGGTTTTCCACGCTACAGGGTTGGCATCATTTTTACGGATTAGACACCAAATTCACGCTAGACCGGGCAAGTAGCGACAGTTGCAAAAGAAAAAGGCTGCTTGACTAACCGTGCCTAGACGGTGACGCGATACCAGGTGTGGGTGATCCGCTGAACTGTTTTTGTACGAAACGAATGAGACCAACCTGAGCACTTCTCGTCCGAACGCGGAGGTCTCGCTTCTGTTTCTACTCCAGTTGAAGTCTGGCTTCCGCTGCTTAACACTCCACCTGGAAAGAGAGTAGATTGCACTACAGCCTGGGATAATCACGCCTCAAGGGCCACAAGATCGAGTATCTCGGCCTTTGTGCTGTGAGTCTCACTCGACAAAGGTGTAACGCAGCTCCGGGAGTGCACTGCCGCCAGTTCCGGGGCTCAACTTTGTCGCGAGGCCAACCAGAAGAATCGCACTGGTGAACATCATCTTTCGTATGATGTCCCGTGTGCTGTCTCTGATTCACGAGGGCTCTCTGAAATGCAGAAACGGCGGCCTTCAGGTCTGCTATACTGCCAACAGATCACTCATTCGCGCGCGGCTTGTCTTCGAAAATGTCGGTGTCATAACATGACTCTGCTTGTAACGCCCGCGCTTTGACT
>NW_027160226.1:0-1564 GCF_002600585.1 Cystoisospora suis
CACACGGGATGGCCAGCATCTTTGCTGGGCCATGCCTGCCTATCGAGAAGTGTCGCTGGGTGTCGCAAGGCGCCGCCGGGCCCCCTCCAGTCTACGCTGCGACGGATGTGAAGATTCGCCAGCACGGAGTTCCTTTGTGATTCTTCGCACCGCGTGGATAGGGCCGCGCTGGTCAGTTCCGCTGCTCCCAGTTTTGCCTGTCTCTTAAGCTCGCTGAAGTGTTGCGTTTGCTAGGTTCCTCGTCAGTCCATGCACATTGTCGCCGTGTTAGGCCCTGTTCACGCGGGGGAGCCGCACGACAGCCCCAATCTCTGTATGGCGGGGACATACAGGCCTTGCACGGAACACAGTTAGGATTCCCCTGACGAGTGCGATGTCGTTGTGTGCGGTAGAGCGATTCGCTCCTTGCTTGTCTCGTGATCATGCCTACTCGAAACCACCTTGTTTCTCCCTGGAAAGTCTCCTGGTGTCAGCACCTAGAGGACTGGTCGCCTGTTCGGAGAAGGTGCTCCGATCACCCTTATTTTTACTCCATCCTCGAATAGTCGGAGCTGCTATACGTGAGAAGGCCCATAGCAAACTATGCGTACCCCTCTCCTTTTTGGCCCAGACCTCCGCGCTTCTTCAGGACACACGCGAGAATGTTGCGGAAAACTGGGGACTTCGCATTTTGTGCTCCGCTGTCATCTGAGATCGATACAGACATTCTTTAGTTCGCTGGTGCTCCAGTCTCTCAGCACTGCTCGAAGAGATACTTCTGACAGTTACGTCACCCGGTGCGTAAGCGGCCTTTTCTCAGGAAACATATGGGACACCAGACGTGATACCGACAGAGACGTTGGCTCAGAAGTCGGGAAGGCTCCCCTCCTAGGCTCGGGTAAGAAGGAAACGCAAAGTGGTGACAGCCGAGATGCAGAGAGGTTCCTGTCAGAGGCGACAGCCCTGAGAGGACCAGTGCACCTTCTAGAAAGCATATGGAGTTTATTGGGTACGTCCAGAGAATTTATCACTTTTGACTTTGGCCAGTCAGCTGAAGAAGAACGTGCTCGCCTTTTGGCATTTATCCAAGGCGACCGCAGAAATTGGCGTACCAAGGTGACATGGCGGAACTGGCCCACGATCTTGCTATGAGCATACCGTCATACTTTCAACGATCTGATGAGCTGCACGAACCCAGCACTCCACACTCTGTCCGTGCTTCGCGTCCCTATATCTTTTCACTCCGCTCAGACACGTACACTTTTCCAACAGCTGCCTGACGCTAGCTCTGCTACAGTGCTCAACAACTAGCTGTCCATCCTGAAGCTAGGACACGATCAACTCGAATGCCCCAGTACTAGCATCTCTAACCACACACCGAGCGAACCTCGGGTACTTCAGACCCGGTCTTTTTGAGAGTCAACAGATGGTCTTTGGCATGCGTGCCACGGGAGGAGTATCAGTCTGACTCACGTCCTCAGAAAGCACTGGCCCACTACAAGTTTCTTCCTGAGCTTCTGAATAGCCCCTATATTCTCGGGACAAAGAGCTGGTACCTGTGAAATATAGGGGCTATTCAGAAGCT
>NW_027160227.1:0-397 GCF_002600585.1 Cystoisospora suis
CCGTCGCAACACGGGAGGAACACACCAAAAAGGACGCACAAGCTGCGAAGTAAGTTGTCAACAAGGGCGAGTATTCGCGGGCGACTTTCCATGGGAATCTCAGGGCAAGGTCTTTGACAGATGGCTCAGGGAAGGATCCAATCCCGCCTCAACCGGGAAAAAATCCCAAGCGCGCAAAGCGCCGAAGCTCAGACTAGCGGGGAAATTCGGGGAAGTTCCACCACAAAGGCGGGCACACAGAGAGACGAAGAAGAAAGGAAGCATTCTACGAAAGGTACAACGAAACAAACTACTCTTCTCTCTTCAAAGGGTGAGATCTTCTAAGAGAAAGAGAAGTGAGAGAAAGAGTGGGCGACGTACCTTCACGCGGGCGCCGCGCTCGGACTTCAACATGGCG
>NW_027160227.1:874-1022 GCF_002600585.1 Cystoisospora suis
AACAGCAGAGGAGTGGAACAAGCGCGACGCGCGAACGCAAAGCGCTGAGACGAAAGGCAGGAGTGCGGAAGGGAGCCGAGTTGACCCCGAGCAGGGACGCGCGTGTGTGGAAACGGGTCAGAGAAACGCAGAGATAGACACGATACGG
>NW_027160228.1:0-8893 GCF_002600585.1 Cystoisospora suis
TATGGCATGTCTCAGTAACTCAGTGGCACCAGGCCTTCTCGTGAGGTTGGGGTGCGTCTTATTGCGCAGTGCTTGCAAAGAGCCTCTTGCGTTCAATGCTGTTGTGTTCGAGGGCTGGTACAAGGAGTGTGGCTTGGTGAGTTGGCTAATCCTGTACTGCATAGTGCTGCCCGGGGGGGGGGGGTGCATGCCTTGCCGGGTGCTGGTTGCCAGGCCCCGTAGGCTGCGTGCCATTCTCTAAAGATCGCTTGCTGAATAGTACACTTCTGTGTGGCGGGGTTGGTGGCAGCTATATCGATCAGACAATGTCCGTGGGAGTGTCCTTGACAATCTGTATCTTGCATATCCTCTTCTGAGCACAACCCAGCAGATAGTGTCATTCCAGCTTAACTGCTCACCGGGAAGCGCACCCGGGGGACAGTGGTGTACATCTCGTCCGCGACAGGCTCAAGACGGAAGTCTGCTCGCCGCTGTTTATCTCGTAGAGGCAACGGGCAAGGTCCGGGCCTCCAACAGTATTAGTTGGCATGTTTCAGGGTTGAGCTGTGAACCCATGCACGTTATCGGGGGGTGGCTGAGGTGCTGTTCGCGCCTCGGTGCGGCCGGACACAGTGCTGGTCTATCCTGTCCCGAGCTCACTGTCTTCCTAAGCGTACACTTTTCCGGTCCGTGATGCTCGGTCTAACTCTGTATTGTCGTCTGTTCGAAAAACACTTTGTTTCCTTAGGTTTTATCAGAAGACTTGTGATTTGTTGGCACGGGCAGGCACTCGGGAGCACGTACCACGTTGCACGCTTTCAAGAGGCAGCTGGTGCGCCTCGTTTACGACTTGCATCACGTTTCGCACTTGGAAAAAAGCAGTACCTCAGTGGAGCAGCCAGCCTGACGCAGAACGGAACGTGACGAAGGACTCATCTGAGAGATGTCACCTAGTCTGGGCACCGAAACCATAAGCCTGACTTCGGGAACACGCTTCGGTCCCACTTCGCTGACGCTCTCTTGAATACAATAGCGCTAGTTGCCAGCGCGGCCGAAGCTACAGGTTGTACCAAAGCAGTGAGCCGATGTTGACCGCGCGGTGTGCGGGTGCGGTCGTCGTAATGAGCCTTGACTGACACTTCAGTGACATTCCCGCGCTGGTGTAATCTGTGTACGAATGAAAAGCTGCGCCCCCCCCCTCCGGGGCCTTGTATGTCTCTTGCACCTCGCAAGTCGTCCAGTGGTTTGGCTGGAGGACTAATTCCTGGAACGAAAGGGGGCTGGAGGGGCTCGTGCGGCAGGAACTGCTCTTTGGCACTATTGGGGGATCTTCGGAGTTAGTCAGTGGGGAGAGCTGGGAGACAAACAAGTGATAGCAACGCATACTGCTGCACGAGCTCTCTAACAGCGTACGCGTCTTTTTCTCTTCTGCTGTCTGAGGACGCAGGACACTTCTACCGTGCCATAAATTCTAAACGCGCAACAAACGGTCTCAGACTTTGGTCGTCCTTTCACTTAAGTATTCTGGATCGACAAAATTGCTCGCGGAGGAAGGTGCGCTAGCTGAGTATCAGCACAATGGAGCAGAGTATTTCCTTCCACCGTCAGCTATGTGCTAATGCGTAAGCAGCAGTCATCATTTCCCTCACTAGTTCCGCAATGTTCTTCGGAGTTGCGTGTGAAGAAGACCGCCAAGCCCGATCTCTTCTGGACTAGTGTTTTCTTCCAAGTTCGCTTCGGACACCTTGGACAGCTTTTTTATCAGTTTCCTACAGCTAGGATCGGCCAGCACCCCGGTGTACGCTCACCTGGAACCCTACAATTAGAGTGGTTACTGGGTGCGGCCCATTCTTCTTCGCTCCCCCCTTGCGCCTGTACTTTCCCATGACAAAGCAGAGTCGCTTTCGCCTAGGGTCCCCCGGAGACTGCTCGTGAATCTATGCGCGCTTCGCACGAAAGAAACTGAGTGAGGCGGCAAAGAACTGCTGTTCCGGCGCGGACTCTAACCTACATTAGTGCTCTCCGCTTAGCCAACGCTATCGCATTTCGACACCGGCATCAGTGAACTGCTTTCTGTTGTTTGGCCTCATGTCCCGCCGGGGTGAGAAGACCTTTCTCCTTCCTCGTCCCAGATGGAGTGGGTGACTCGGCATCGCCACTACAATCCTCCCAGGCAACACGTACTCCGCATGCACGGTTTGCTGCGTGGGTGTCAGGAGGAACGTGTCTAGGTATTCCTCAGTCCACAAAAAGGCCGCGGCCGTCGTCAACCGTCCGGACAACGCCGCAACACCGAAACGACGACTTCAGCATCGATGAGAGAGACTCACAGTTAACATTGTAAAGTTGTGAGTGACAGTAAAACAAGGAGAACAGAAAGCCTTTGAATGAATGAAGAACAGACAATGAATACCATATCCACTCTCTTTCTTGAAACGTACAGACAGCGGTCTTGCTTTTGATGGCGACAGAGGCTACTGTGGAGGCCTTGGGTCCGGTCGCCCTAGTTACACAGATACATCAACACCACCTATACAACCTCCTCTAAGAGCCGCAGGCACAGCGAAGAAAAGAAAGCCGCCTACGTCGTTTGCCTTTACTACGACAACGCAGAGAAAGTGCGTCCCAAGCATCCGGGGAACAAATGAAGGCTTCTTGCAGGGGAGGAGTGTAGTATCATCTATAGGCCTTCAACCCACTCTTTTTCTGAACCGGAATAACGTCCTCGCTCATACCCGATTGATCGATTGATCACGACAATCTTGCAAGCATTCTTTTTTCTACAACTCTTCACGGGAGGGGGGAGATCCGTCCTTACACCCTACACAAATATGTAGAATGGCGGAGATTCATTCATGTGCTTATGAGACACAAAGACAGGCTGGGGGCCTTTCAACAAAGATGAAGACGAAGAAGAAAACAGAAGAAAAGGGATAGGCAAAAAGTGCATCTCCCTCTCATCTAGGTGTTATGTCAATAGACAGAGACGAAATCGAAGACTTACAAAAACGACCATCACCATCGTCACACCCATCCCATTCCTCCTGCTCCACCTCCCTACTACTACTACTACGACCGAGCGAACTGAGCCTGTCACACGAGCCGAGGAAAACAGATCTTCTTCTTTTCCCACCTCACACTCGCCTCTCCTTTCTCATAGTGCATGCTGTGGTGTAAGAGGAGGTGGTGTTGGCTGAGCCAACTGAGACTGATGCTGAGAATGTCCATGCTGCTGATTCGATTGTTGCTGCTGAGAGTTAGCTAAATCGGGAGGAAGTAGATGCTCCTCACCTTTCTTCAACTGCACTTTGAGGAACTTCCCACATACAGCATAGCCATTCATAGCCCGGATCGCGGCTATTGCGCTAGCTGGGTTGTCGTAGCTTACAAAACCAAACCCTAGGAAGACAGCCAGCAGACGAGGAGAGGCAGAAGAAAATAAAGAAACCCACACAAGGAAAGGACACACACATACACACACCACTCCGATGAAAGATATGAAAATCACGCGTACTTGCAAGAAGAACGAATCCGTCCATTACCCCAGCGTTCCTTACGGATAGCGAAACTTCTCAGTCGCTGTCGCTTGCATTTCATTCTCTTACACAAATCTACAGAGGAGAACACCCCGAAAGTACCATGTCGCGCTTACCGTCTTTGAAACCACTGCAACTAATATAGTATTCCTGGAGACAGATGCTTTTATTGAAAAAGAAAAGGGAAGATGTATATACATCCGATCATCTCCATAGAGCACCGCTAAGCCCAATCAGCACCTCCGAGAGAGAGTAACTAGGGAAGGCTACGACGCGGCAGACATCTCCTTCAGTACCCCCGACTACACTGTTTCTATAAACAAAGACGACTTCTCCTGTAGTGCTTGGTAATGGAACGACGCCTACACAAAGACGACTAAACAGCCTTGACTTTCTTGAGGAAGGGAGACCCGTCCCCCCGTTTGGCGCATTTATCTATCTCCTAGAGATCGATGGAGCCTAGGAAAGTAAGGTGTAGATACCTCATATTCACAGCTCGCGCTGGACGAAGGATGCGTAGGCAAATACGTGTACTTGAAGATAGAGCATCACCTCAGAATCGAGCTAACTCAGTTTTTCTTCCAGAGATACTAGGTAAGATTACGCTTCTACAGGACTACTACTGCTGCCTACCTTAACTCCAGATACACGATAGAAAGTGCTGGAAAGGCGACTGCAACTATCCATGTGAATATATCCATATACTATATAGCAGGTACCGTAGCGCATGCTGGATACCACAACACAAGGCACACACACCTACACCCAACTCATCACTACATCTCCTGCATACACACACAGCTACACCGCACGGGAGTCTACTGAAGAACCTTCACAAAGAGACCCATCTGTCTATCTATCTGTACGAGTATTCAAATACACGAACACCCATACATATCGTCATACACCCCACACATAAGAATAGAGAAATATATGTGCATTTGTAAATCCAGAGAGATAAGGACCTACCACTGCGCCTTCCTGTTTGCGTATTGGTTTGAATCTTGCAAGAGACGACATTGCCGAAGGGCGCGAAGTGTCGGAACAAGACAGGCTCAGTCCATTCCGTAGGAATATGAAAGACAAAGAGATTACTCCCAAGAGGCCCATAGAGAATATTATTACTATTGCTACTCCCTCCCTGCTTTCCTCCGGGGTTTCCTGCTGAACGGAGAGGAGCTAAAACATACACAGCACCGAGAGATACATAAACAGACAGATAGAAAGGAAAGAAGAGAGATAAGAACAACTCCATACTACCGAAGTTTCTTCTCCACGGGTAGATCCTTCTGTATAATATTATGTACAAAGCCATACGCTGGAAATATAAAGACGAACTCTCTTCATATGTCTATCTTGAAGACTTCTAGTGCTAGAGAAAGAATATGAAAAACTAGTGGCGATGTAGTCGGCTTGATTGAGAGGCATGAAAAAACGGACCTAACTGAAACTGTAATTCTGTATATACAGCGGTGGTATATGCGTATGTATAGTCACAGAGAGTCGGAAGAAGAACAGCTTGAAGCATTTTATCCTTGTCCTTCCTGCCTTGAAGATGTAGGTAGGTGAGCCAGTCACACATCTTGTTTCGAAGTATTACCAAGGACCACTGCATGCTTTCGACAGAATGACGTCGGTTGTATTAGAGTGCCAACAAGTAAAGACCCCTCCGAAGGATTGAAATACATCCGAACTAAGAAGAAGCTAAAAGGAGATTGGCATGTCGCACATTCAATCACACTGGATCTATACCCCTCCTACGGAAGCAAGCGGACACGGCTCTACTGACATATACACACACATGGATGCCCGGCTGGTCTCCTATACACATGTTTATATATATACATGTCACCCGAGACTAAAGCAGTGATAGGGAAGAACACCACCCTTGTGAGAGCCTAATTCTGTTGAAATACAGAAGCAAAGCAACCGTTAGGGTATACAAATGCCTGGTGAAACCACTGTGTATGTATGTATCTATGTATGACTATGTATGTATGTATATATGTATGTATGAATATGTATGTATGTATGTTTCACATCAAACCAACTAGAAAAAGAAATACACAACCTTAAAAGACCGATGCACAACACCTCCAGAAAACCATCTAGGTGCAATTAGCGTACCTGCTCGACTACCAAGAGGTCCAGACATAAATAAACGCTCAGGTTCTCTTCACCACCCCTTCGCCGCCATATCTATATATCTTTAATCTGTCTATCTGTACATCGTATCCATAGTAGGATTTGTATGACATGCATCTCCCTACCCTATCATAGTATACCGGCACATGCATCAAACATAGATCTGTATGACGTTCACGTGCAAGGAAGACGCTACATCTATAATGTTGAAACCAAACAAGACTCGAAACGATCCCCTCTTTTCCCCCTGCTTACCTATCGGCCCGACTTCAGGGATGTTGATAGGACCGAGCTGATCGACATATTCCTTCGGTGGGACAGGGACGTGCCACTGGACATGCTTTGATATAGCGTTATAGAAATAAGGTACCTTGGTATCCGGGGTACAATAAACTTCCCAGAGACTAGGCAGGCCTCCTATGAGCTCCGACTCCGTGGTTTCTTTAGGACCAGGTCCTGTCGCCGCAGATAGAGGTGGAAAAGCAGCTGCATGCAATCCTCCATAGAGCTTCGATTTCCCTGTGCCCGTCTTCGTAGTTGATCCAGGGGTAGGAGTAGTAGTCGTTAGAGTACTGCTACTATTATGACTACTGCCGTTCTGAGAAGAAGATGAAGAAGATGAAGAGGAGGATGGTAGACCTGTTAATCTCCCCCTTAGCCCCCCACCTCCTAGACCTAATCCATTCCCTCCTCCTACACCTGGAGAGGTCGTTGCGATCATGCCTAAGGTCAAAGTCTTTTGACCTGAGACGTCCCGTTGTTTCTTATTACGGCCTCCTTTGGCACGTGAAGGAGAAGAGGGTGAAGTTCCAAGGAACGAGGAGGGAGGTGGCGGTGGGAGAGAAGAGTTGCTGTTGAGATGATGAGAATCTGAATCTCCTTTAGAAGGGGGAAGAGAAGAGGAAGAAGATGAAGAAGATGAGGAGGGCTCCGGTGGTGGAGGTGTCACAGGAGACAACACCCGAGGAGACATAGCATGGCTTCCTACAGGAGAAGAAGATGTTGGGGGTAATGGAGACATGCTTGTCTTCTTACTATTATTGTTGCTATTAGTACGTTTCCCGTTCCCATTGGATTGAGAGGAAGGTGTTGAAGATGAAGACACTTCTCCATTTCGAGAAAAAAGTGAAGTTCGAGGGGGTGGAAAGGCAACAGGTGTCATGACACCCAAAGACGATGATGAGGATGGATCTCCTCCTCCTGGAGATGCCATTCTGCTGCTCATCTCGTTGAAGAGAGAAGTTGAAAAACAAGCAGACAAAAGCTAGAGTGGTTTGAAACAAATGAAATGACTTCAACTGCAATATGGACGTTGGTTAAAACAAAGAAAGGGAAAAGAAAGATACACGCAAATGCAAGGACAACTATACCAAAGAAAAACGGATGAGCACCGAATGAGAGATGACACTCACGAGGTCGAGAATGAAGGCTGAGAGCTAATTGAACGAGGAGACGAGAGAAAAGAAGAGAAAGTGAAGAAAGGACAGCCAGATAGAGAGATACACAACTTGAATGGAAGATCAGGAAGAGAGCCGCAGTAGAGCAGAGATGCTCCAATGATATCTATCTCTCTCTGGTCCAATCTGCGAGATGCCACGCTGACACGAGTCGCTATCGGCCCCGTATCGAGCTCAGGCTTTCACGGCAGATGAATGAATACAAACACAAGCAGGCAGGATAAGGAGGATGGAGACTGACTAGCGAGAGTTGCGCGATAGAAATAGGCATACAGTTGGTTGCAGGTTCTTAATAATGAAGTTTAGTTTGCCTTTTCGAAAAAGCAGCGAATGACTAGTCTTAGAAAAGTAAGGCCAGGTATTTCGGGCATAAAAGTAAGACAATTTTAATGGCACCGCAAGAAGAAACAAAGAACCGAACGGGCGGCCGGACGACGTACGGACGGTGGCGAAGAGGGAAGGATAGTAGTGGGAGACTAGCGAGTACTCGAGAGCTCTCAAACCAAGCTTCAAGACGGTAGAACAGAGCTCTTCATGTATTTTCGAGAGAAACAGAAGGAATGTAGGTGGTGAACAAGCAGAACATCACGGATGTCGTTCTCCTTCAAGAAGCTCACGGCGAGCAGTTGCTGGGAGGTTAGTATCGTGAAGATCAAGAACACGAAGGCAGACCCTAACGAAAACACCTCCCTAGACTGTACTCGCAAGAGACAAAGGGAATATAGAGGTGGGGAAAACGAGATACCGCTTCAGTTCAGTCCGTGCACGAACAGCAGAACACAAGCCGAGGAAGTCCTTAGTCGCCTTGGAAGAACCGAGGGAAATGGTCTACAAGCTGAAAATGATTTCCTCGGGAGAAACAATTGCATTTCGCATAGAATGAAAAGCAAAACGAGTTCAAAGAGAACGGAAAAAGCAGCAGAACAGAGAAGAAATGATGGAAGAACCGGAGAAACGATGGAAGAACGGCCTTAACCGGAGAGCAACGGTGCCTCGCTGGTGGGGAGAGAGACCACTACTCGGTTTTCTCCTCCAGAAAACTGAGAAAAAGGCGACAGGCACAGACCAGCTTCTCAGCCTATTTTGAGAACTCTCCCTCACCAGTCGTACGCGACGCCATGTTGGCTGGAAACGATTGCGGGAGAAGATTACTTGAAAGCCGTACACATGCAACTTTTCACAGGGGAGGAGGGGTTTCTTGTACAGCCGGCAAGGATGGTACGAAGGGCAGGGTTTACGAAATCTTCATTCTATGACAGAGTCTGCTTCTCGATTTGCTCAGTCGAAGCTTAGACCTTGTCTTCCTTTGTTCCTGTGCTATCGATTGTAGGTGCGACCGTTGCTGTTCCCGCGGGGACTATTACCAGGCCGGTTTCTGCTCCATGGAAACAGAGTCCCCTCTGGCGCCCCGGGAAGTAGACATTGTGAGAAAGTGAGAAGACGCTTGTCAAATGTCCAGCCTTGGGCCGCGCAAGCATGGTAAGCCACACAAAACTTCCAAAGAACAAACCGTCACCCGGACCGGAAAAAGGACTTCATATGACAACGCGTATGCTTGGACAGCGTCTCCTTTTTGTGTGGTAAAGAGTGCTCTCACCCCTTCTCACGAGATTCCAGCTTCCAGGAGCCGTGACGAGTCTCCGAGTTCAGCTATCAGAGTCTGTCTGGCAGCCGGATCTCGTCAGCGCCGCTACACCAGCCAGTCCCTACGTGTATTGAAGGGGCCCGAGCAGTCTTTACCACACAAAAAGGAGACGCTGTCCAAGCATACGCGTT
>NW_027160229.1:0-417 GCF_002600585.1 Cystoisospora suis
TCCCCGTACAACTCCAACCGCACCCGGGCGAGCTGCACGGAGGACCGGGCGGAGACGTCCCCGCCAGTTAAGTTCAAGTTAAGTTATTGTGCACACTCTTCCATGGAACTTGAATCTTTCCCAAGTCGATGTTGATGTGTAAACTCCATCGATTGTTATTTAATGTACGGAGTTTAACTCGTATTTTTCACTCTTATTATTTCGGTTGTGGAACATCAATGATCTCGATTGCGGGAGTCCATGGAGTTGCACCTATTCAGCCAGTGGTAGCAAGGTATTGTGGGGAGCAGCCCCGACTACTTAAAGCAATAGAATTTTTCGGCCGTTACTAGTTAAGTAAATTGAGTTAGTGCGTGCAGCAGGTCATTCTCCTCAGGCTGTGTGAATCAGTTGCCGGGAAGTCAACTGCCGCACCGC
>NW_027160229.1:935-1757 GCF_002600585.1 Cystoisospora suis
GACGCCAAGAATCATTACACCCAACTTCCCTTCGAGCCGCCTGTTGAGTGCTCCATTTCGTTTCTCCTGGGAGTCCCTTCTTTGCCAGGTTCGCGACAGCGCCTTGCCGTCCCCTTTCCCTGTTCCGGGTGCTTCTGGGTGCGTCCATGACCGACTCACCCGCCTGTACCTGGGGCGATGATATGATACAGCATCCGCGACACTGAGTAGCTGTCCCGCCGGCAACGGACCCATGGGACTTGGCCGGGCTGGCCGCATCCTGTTCCCCTTTGCCCTCTGTCCTGCGGAGAATAACTGTGGAACTGAACTCCGGTACGCCGGAAAAAAGAGAAGGGGAGAAACGAACGAGAAGTGGACAGGCATTCCCACGTCTGACGCCAAGTTTCTGTTAACACGGTCGAGGGCTTCTTTCCTGTTCGACACGAGGGGGCTAAACAAGCTTTCCCCGCCAGCACAGCACAGTCGCGGTCTCTCTCTTAAGCACTCACACCATAGGAGTCCTCGCAACTCACGCCCAAGAATTTATCTCAACTACACATATGCCCGTTGTTCCCTTTCTTTCTTCCCCCCTCATCGGCTACTCACAACTACAGTGTTAACGGGGACACTCAGTCACTTCTTCCGAAATGAGAAGCCGAGTAGTCCCACTGTGCCGGACTGCACCAGCACCCATCGAACTAACGGTACGCAGGGGCAACCAAAATTTCCCGGACAACGAGTAGTCCAGAAGCGCCAAGGGGCGACGCACATACCCGAGAGCTGATCATGTGCGGGAGCACGAGTACAGCCCCAAAGGTTCAACACGCCATCGGGAAACTCAGG
>NW_027160229.1:1787-15402 GCF_002600585.1 Cystoisospora suis
GCTGCCAGGATGACTCCCCTGAGCAACTCCATCAGGGGGATTGCCGAAACGATATCGAGATCTTTCGATTGCCGCGCACATTCTGTGGTGGACTCATCTGTTTAATGTGGTATCTCCCCGTCGCGTCTGTCATTTTCTCTTTTCCCAGCTCACAGAACCAAACGCCCCGCCGGTGGCAACAAAAGACGTTACCAGTAAAAGCAGGGGGGGACTTACGGAAGCGCATACGGCCATAGAGCGATCACGTATCTCTTAGCGAGTAGCTCGGGACAAGGGATTGGCGTCCCTGGCCGGGTAACGACCCTGACGAACGGTGGTGTGCGACGGGTCAACAGCGGTACGGCGAGTTCGGGAGCAGAAAGACAAGCGCATGGAGTGGTGTGATCCTCCGTTAACGGTGGTTTCTTCTCTTTTTTCGCGTTCGGGAATCAGGGTTGCCGGCTGCCAATCAGTCTCACCGGCTCTATGGGAATGAACTTAAAACAAAGGCTGCACGAAGCCGCATTGCCCCCAAGCCGCTACACAGTACGAAATCACCGGCCCTCGTGAGTTGGGAACCGTTCTCGATTCGGCTAGTAGACACCACACCGTGTGGACCTGTTGCTGGCACCGGTAGTAATCTCGGCTGCTGACTGCAGCGTCACTGTGTTATTCCAGGGTCATTGTCACAGATCGCGGACTGGAAATTAGTCGAGTGAACTCGGTCACCTGGATCGCCATGACAGCTGGCAGCGTACAGCTCCTTGTCATTTGACCCGCGCTTTCAGGAGCAACACCATCTCTTCGTTGCCAGTTCGGGTCGCCCGCGAGAAACACCTTTTCTTCATTGTTATCTGACAAGTGGCGTTATGAAGTGTAGTCGCCTGTATAAACGGTTGCACCACCTTCACTGCGGGCTTCCACTGAACCACAGAAATGTCGGATGTATTCAGTAACACCGCGAATCTTCACACCGCGTCATGTCCCTCCATGTTCGCCCCCGGGAGACTCCGCTGGACGGCCTTAGTCGACTGCCCGGTCGTGGGGAGTTTTTCTGGCTGGCGCTGACGGCGTGGCCATAAACTGACCACCCCTGGCGGCGAACAGAGGGTTCGAGTGCTACACGGCGGCTCTCGCCAGCGCGGTGAACCGCTGTTGTTGCCGTTTTGTCCCAACTGAGGAATGGAAGATAGTCACCCCGGACCCTGGCGTAAGAGCACATTACAATGTAGTCCAGGTAGCTACGACGCAAGGCTCTCGCCTGCGCAACTCGGGCTCGAGTTCCAGCAATGGAAGAGATGGAGTGTTTGAGCGTCAAGAGTCAGCTTCTTACTGGGCAACCCTCAGTTGCGGCAACGCTGTTTTGGAAGACTGGTCCTGTCACCCGCGATTTCATGTGCTTACCGCCGAGCGTTGAAACGAATGTGACGGTGAGAACCTGACGGAAGGCAGACAACAAGTAGTCCGACGACGCGTGCCGTGGACTATGTAAGTAGCCGGACTCTCGACTAGTTCAGATTGAGTTGGACGATCCAATCCCGAACACGACACCCTCTTCGGCAGGGATCAACTGTGACGTTGGCTCGCGCGTTAGCATTATAGAGCTTCGGAGGCGCGGAGTTCTCAGGAGGCAATTGTGACTCCGGTGGCCCAAGCTGACTCAAGTGGAAGAAAAAACAAAATTGATTTACACACGGCGCCACCTGCAAGTCCATACTTCTGTGTGCTCACACTGGTGCAGCAGTCTGCGTCAAGGAAATAGAAAGCTGTTGGGCCCAGCCGAATCGAAACTAAGGGCTCGCGGGGCTGGCGGCGGAGTAAGGAAGAGACACTCCATTACTGTGGTAAACCTTCAACGGTCGGAACGATACTGCAGCGCCCTCAACTGCCTACAAGATCCCTAAGCCCTGTTTTTTTGCCCCAGTGTACAACTCCTTGCGTTTGGTGGCAAGTGCACCGCTGTCTTTTCGAAGACGGGAACGGCGGGGAAAAGGGACGTGGAGGCGCACTCCCGGTCTCCCGCGGAGCTGCGATTTGCTTTCATGCCACTGTTCTTTGGCCTTCCTTGGAGTTGGGTACCACGGCACCTTCCGTAGACAAGTATTCTGCAGCCGAGCTGCCGACAAAACGGCGACACTGCGTTTCGCTTCCAAGGTAGGGCACGAACTCTCATGGTCTACCTCTTCTGTATCTTCCCGGTTCAGCTTTAGTAGTGTGTCCCGAGTACCTCTGTTTGGCCTGTTGTTGCGCTCCTCTTCGCCTCACCAACGCCCTGATGTCCACCGGTCACTGTCACGTGGTCCCAACCGTGATAGCTTCTTCAGGCTCATTGATCCCTCGCGACACCCCGTTGCACTCCTACCATTCCCCAGGACCACTGCTTGGTTCTGTCGTCCTTCACACATGCCCCGTCCGATTCTGCTTGAATCAGCTCAAGAAACGTTTTAAGGTAACATCAGAGACATAAAACCCTCCTAGTANNAATGAGTTTTTGGGGAGCCACATTCATCACCAACCTCGCCGTGCCATTCTTGTGATTTGTATCCCCAGGCACTTTTCGCTTTCCTCTGCCACGAATCCTAGAAGGTCACGCGCCCGCCAGTTCCTGTGGTGGTTACACCGTTTGTCTTACAGCGCCACCCGTTTCGCTGGTTGCCATTGCCCCATGTTCCGTTCAACGACTACCCTGTGCTCCCCCGCCGCATGACAGGTGCGGCTTCGCTTGGAGGATCTACCCGCATACTCCTGCAAGATGACAAGAGTGATCTACCTACTTCGGTCTTCTGCAACGTCACGAGCGCAGGTCTGCGTTTCCCCGGGAGGACGGCGTGACCCTGTGTTTGTGTCTTTCGTGGTTTGGTGCGACCTAGTTGTGGACACCATGGTGTGATGCTGCGGAGTCCGCCCCGCTCCCCTGCGTCCGCAATACCCGTCTTTCATCGTTCTGGCTTCTTTCTACCTCTTCGATTTTTCGCCTGACTTCTGTACTGCTGGTGCTTAGGGAACAACTTCACGGTGGCAGCTACAGCCGTGGAGCTTCACTTGTGTCGTCGGCGTGGTGTGTTGCGCGCTGTCAGGCGCGCGTCTTGTTTTTTTCCCTTTCGGTCCGTTGTGATGGTTGCTGAATCATATAGTCCACAGGTACCGCTGAGCTGCAGCGCTGTATCATTTCCGTCCTCTCCAGTCGACGAGTTACCTTTCGCTGGGTTTGCAGCTTACCGAGAGATCCCTTTCGTCTCTTTGCCCCGTGCTGCTCTCCTAGATTTTCTCTTTCTTTCTTCGCTGTAGTTCAGTCGTGAGGTCAGTTGTCTGCTACGCGAAGACACCGGAGGCCAATAGTTTGTCATCTTTCTCGTCTCGCCCCCGGGGAATCGCAAGAAGGAAGTCTTTAACACTCCGCGAAAAAAGACGTATCGGACTGGAGTACTGAAAGTGGCGACAGTTATATAGTTCGTGACGGCACGACTGATCTGTTCGGTGGCTGTCGCTCATGGTTTCTGTTCTTCCGGTGTCTGGCTCACCTGCTTCCTCCCTGCGCAAACTGGCTTGCCCTTTCCGAAGGCTCTACGAACACGTACACGCGGTCCCTCGCTGCTGCCCAGAAAGAAATATAAGAGAGAACGCTTTCCTGTAGCAGCAGCGGGAGAAAGAAAGTAGGCGGGAATAGTGCGGCAGAGGGGAAGGTGACACAAGAGACAAAAAGATAGAGACGAGGATACCCCGGTTATGGAGCGACGCAGTCCGAAGAGAAAAAGGTGTAACTGGTGAAGCGTAGGGCGGAAGTCGCCGCACGGGAAAGAGTGGCCGAAAGCAAGGTCGGGAGAAGCGGTGCAGCAGCGCTTGCTGCGAACAGGACAAAGGAAGTTGTTACTTCTGAGAGGGAGAACACAAAAACGCGCGTGCGTTCGCTAAAGGGCCGGTCCATACCCACGTGGAGGGCGGTGCGAACGAAGCGTCAGAGTTGTCATGCTCTTGGACGTTGACTGACGGCCTTTCAGAAAGTTGCAGGACCCAGGCAGGAGACAACTGAGAGGGGGAGTACACGTGGCGTCGTTATGTAGAGTACAATGTATCGACGCACATGCAAATGCAGCAGAGCGAGCAGGCCAGGTTCAGGACGGGAATACGGCGTTCGGGTCCGCTCCTGCCTATTCAAAAAACAAGTCAGCTGGGACAGAGGAATAATAACCGTGGCACTCCTAAGGTGGAGTTCGCGTAGAGAGCCCTTGCACTGGCGTCGTGATGTGGGACTCTTTCCGACAAGAAAGAGAACAAGTTCTCGGTCCCCCTGGCATGGCGGTAACTGCGAGCTTCTCCAGAAGACCAGGATTGTGAAAGAACGGCATACGAAGCTGCGCAGGTGTTGCCGAGACGCATCTCAATCTCGCCAGGATCCCCACGATGCCCGGCAGTACACGGGGTGTGGGGAGCTGGTGAGGACGAAGGGGAGGCGCGCAAATGGCTGCAGACAGGTCTCGGAGGGCGTCGGCATTTCGATGTCAGCCGACAAAACATTCGCCTGGAAGTGTAGCTGCTCAACTATGGGGGCCGCAGGAGAGAACACTATGAGTCAGGTTCCCGCACAACTGGAGCAACCAGGGAGCCAGACAAAGATGGTGGCTAGTCATCTTCCAGTTGCCAGCGAAGGAATGGCGCGTTCACCAGGCGAGACAACAGCGGCCGAGAGGGAGACGTGGTCTCGTTGTACGCAGGCAGCAGGAAGCAATTACCATAATCTCATGTGGCAGCTCGAAAGCAGATGGGATCAAGATGCTTACGGACAGCCTTCTATCGCACGCCTCAATGAGCAGGACATTCCCCTCTGCGGGGGCGAAGACCAGAAGGAGAAGCTGCGACAACAGTCTCAATGCGGGTGGGGTGAGGACCGAAGTGTTCTCTGGTACCCGGCGTCAGGAAGGGCTTTGGAAGGTTTCCACAAGCATTCCGAGTATCCCGAGTTAACCGCGGGCCGCAGGCAGTGGACTGACAACGGAGCTGCGGTTTCGAGATTGGACGTGCGCGGAAAGAGTTTGTCAGCTGATAGACTAGAGCATCAGTGCCCACCAAGCGGGGGTACGCCTGCGTGTGTCTCTGCGGCAGTCGGTTCTATCCCACTTTTCCAAAAAAAACGTAAGAAGCGCTGGAAGCAGTCTACACAGTCTCACTTTCTGCCGTGGAAAGAAAGGACAACGGGTTTCCTGCAGCGGAAATCGCTGGTCTGCAACTCTCCTGGACATGAAGAAGGACAAGACTCCGTGTTGGATCGGAGGGCTGATCAGATTAGACCGAATGAGCGTGTTCTGACCGGACAGGCAGCGAGTCAGGAAGCGAACAGAGCGACGGCCGTTGAAGAACCGTTCTTGTTTGTAGAGCAAGAAAATACAACTGCAGAACAGCTGTTTTCAAAAACGGGGCACGAGGAGCTTTCTCTCGCCACCGAAGACATAGAGAAGCTGGCGACGCAGAAACGAGGAAGGACCGGAGCTGATGAAGGGTTCACCCGGAGCAAGTTGCAGTCATCTGTCTTGGAGGTAGGGGAGGCCGGTGATGATGTGGCGGAGATCAGGGACCGTACCCAGCCGCTGATAAGGCAACGAAACATTGACGTGCTCATGAGTTGGACTCTCACTTTTTTCGAAAAGCAGAGACATTTCGTGAAGAACTATGGAGGTGTCATTGAAGAGTTACTCCGGGTGGCCGTGTATACGGTGCCGGTTGAGCCTGCAGGTTAGGAAACCACCCCATTGCGTTTTTTCGGCAAAGTTGTTCACTGAAGCATCGGGGCATAAATTGTTTCCCTTCAGTAGACACCGTGCAGGGCACATGATATGAATGCACGCTCACTTGAAGATAGCTGAAATATTGCAAAGGTACAGCATTATTGTGACCTAACCGGGTTGTCAAGCAGAGACTGAACTATGTTCAGCGAGGCCGCCTCCTTACCTGGGGTTTATAGGATGTGTTCCAAAGGCACTTTACTGTTTCGGTGGAGCCGTAGACGCTCTGTTGAAATCGACGTGCAGGTGGATGTCTGTCGTTACTGGCTGTAGTCTAGCTGTTTCACGCGTTAGCGAAATTCGGTTCACCACCAGCCTAGGTGGGATACGTGTAGGATATCAAGTACTTCGTTCTCGGCAGCTGCCCGCGCAGACGATCCTGCAGGTGAGTATTTCCACAGTGTTAAGGGACCGGCACCGGAGTTCTTCAGTAGCGGAGTACGAGGCCTTGGTGGAACTGACGCGGGCGGCAAGCAAGTACGCCCGGTGTCGGTAGCGAGGTCGCGTTTGTCGGGGCAGCCACTTTTGGCATGATGGTCGAGTGCGGGCCTCAAGACTCTGTTGCCTCAAACACATCTTCTCGTTGCTCGTCGTTTGTAAGAAGAAGCGCAGAACCGAGAGTTCACGGTAACTGCCTGCAGCGGTGGAGAAATCCGTTTTCATTCACTGCCGTCCATTTCGGGATTGCCACTTTGTCCATGCAGACGGAGAGCAAACCGGAAGGGGTGAACAGGGGGGCGGAGCCCGCCAGCTACTGCCCTTGCTGCAAGCGGTACTGGAGGTGTTCACATTGTACAGGCATCATTTTGCCACTCCGGAGGCGAAGTGCTCTCATAATGTGGTTGCGGAGCGTGTCGCACTTGAAGACGAGAACGAGAGGCACATACAAGTGAGTATACCGCTAAAAACGAAGACGCGTTGTCTCTCGTGTGAGTTACGGTCAGGTCGATCGCCTATCTGTACGCGTCAGACTCCTTACTCAGGCCTGGGTCACGCATGTGATTCGCCCGGCTGTCCGATGTCCTCTGCGGTCTTCTCTTCGTCACCTGCTTCTGATAGTTCATGGTCTGCCCCTTCGTGTACGGCTCCTTCTAAGTATCAGGACTGGGTTCCAGTTTTTCCTATCACCGGGGCCGCGTGCCGCTCCAGCTCCCGTAATGGTATCTCGGGGAGTCACGCTGCTCCGCACAATCGGCATGTTTTCGTAGAAGCCAGTGCGTTTTCCTTGAGAGCTGTCAGGGCCATCCAAACTTTGGTTGAACTACCTCTCTCCAGTAAGGGTTCGGACCCGTACCCGGTCCGGCAAAAGCAGGAACAGACACGCTTGTCAATGTGTCTGTTGCTCGAGGGGCTTAAGGGTTTGCTCAAGCTATGCATACATGGATGCGGACCTCTTCGAATATATGCAGACGACTACACACTCTGGCAACTCTTTGGGGAGGCAGATCAGTCGTGTGCACAGGGGCGGACAGCAGTGGCACGCAAACTACAAGACAGGGGCATCCCAGCTGCTTCGCTATTCACAAGAAATCCGCACGTGGCCGAGCTACCCCATGGTACATCGGGCGGCGGTCACTGCTTTTACGTTGGGAGGAGAACAGGGAAACGGTTATATTTCTGGAAAGCAAACAAAACCCTGGAGCCAGCGGTGGTCTCAGGCGCAGCAGGGGAAGAGTGCCCTCTCGCCGGTACAGGAGAGACAGCTCTCTCTTCGGACCTGCGATCTCTGACTCCCGAAGAAGGCACTTTCGCAGAGAGGGATGGTGTCCGAGGCAACGAGAGCAGCATGAATGAAGGGGAACGCGTAGGCGGTAAACAGAAAACTGATTCTGACACGAAGACAGCGCGGGCTTCAAAGACGGGGCGGGGAGGAGGAGCTCGGGGCCCGCAGATCAGGTTCTGCGGGGAGTACACACGCGACTTGTGGAATACGTGCGAAGAGCATGGAGACGTTCTCGAAATGGCGTGGCCATTCACCGGAACAGGGCAGAGGTTCACTGAGAGAACACGTTTGCCCATTCTACCTGTTTTCGTGATGCTGTTGGTGCGGCTCGGGAGTGCCAGTGTGCGTGCGGGTTGTGCGCATGCTATGGAGCACCTTGGAGACTGGAAAACGCAGCTCAAGGAAAAAAAGAAACTGAGGAGGGCTCCAGTGAAGATTTTACGAGCAGAGATTGAGAAAAGCACAGCACGGCGTAAGGCCGAGACGAAGCAGTGTGCGGGGGGAGAGCGGCAGATACAAATGTGTCTTGGCCTTCGTCTAATTCCAGGGAAATTTGGACATCGCAGAGGCGCGGGAGAGCCAGCGCTCTCAGGTCAGGAAAGAAGGGGAATGACAGAGCTACAAGGAGACAGAAGGCTTAGGAGGACAGGAGGGAGACAGCCGCTAGCCCACTGTGGCAGGGATCTCTTCCGGTTCGTCCGAAGACACGGGCAGTGAGCGTTATACCGCGATGCGATGCCTTTCTCGTTACGCAGGTGTCTTTTTGACCGAGGGTTACGTCGGATCTCTTGCGCGTGACACATACAAGCCTGTGAGAGAGGTTTGGACAGGCAGCTGCAGAAGGGATTCACTGGAGGTAGCTCGTCTCTAGGAACCCTCAGGACCCCTCTGGCCCCGCCGCGTGTACAGGGTGGTTTTGAACCAGGGAGCTCACGCACGAGTCAACGGTTCCGGAAAAACCCGCAAATGTTGCTGTCATGGCTGCTGCCACCATGATGCAGCGGCTGGGAGTTCCCGGCAGGTAGCACTTGTCCCGTAGTCGTTCGCAGAGGCGGTTTCTTTCACGTGTACCCTGTGCCCGCACACCGCAAAACCTACTCAGGAGTCGCGGACCAGTTTCGGGCCACACAGGCAATCCAATATCGCGTCGTGTAGCGTAGGGTTTTCACCAGCAAGAGGCAGTGTGTCGGGTGACACTGGCGTAGTGGTGGTCCTGCCCCATTAAATTACCAGCAGCCACTCCGGCGCTGCGCTCTTCCGCTTTCCCGGAGTACGAGTAACACGATGGCTGGTTTCCGAGAGCTGGGATTCCAGGGCTTGCCTCAAGGGGCAGAATCAGCCACCCGCGAGTCCGCCCCTTAGCGCTAGCCGATAACAAACTCTGTACGGCTTACATGCTAGTCTGGTCTAGACCCATGACATTCTCTGAGTCAGCTCGACCGTGAAGCCAAGGAATGACTGTCGAGGGTTCAGTAGGTCTTGTTGACGTCTTTGTCATCCTCTTCCTGAGCGACTTTGATTTCATCTTCTCGTTGTGGTCAATGCCGCATGACCTGTGGGCTCAGGTCCGCCGTCAGCTTTTGACTTGCAGAAGAGCGATTGCACAGTGTTGAACGCGTTCCTTAACAGCCTTCGCCAGCGTAACCGCTCTGCTACTGATCTTGTTTCTTGCGTTGCCACCTCTCGTTGGGGACCGCGGCTTTGTCTTAGGTTCAGGGTCTGTCTTCTTGTCAAACATCAGTATTGTACTGCGTCAGTTTTCTCTTTCCTCGCCGTCTTCAGCGTTATCGTAGCGGAGCTTCTGCACTACCTTCGGCCAATCGTTTACCTCCTGCTTCTACGTCGAGTATACCTCGCGAAACAGGGAACGAAACAAAACGCGTGGGTTCCTTGGTCTGCTGCGGTTGGTGAGCTCTGGTGCACTACGGCGCGGTGATCAGTATCGAGAGGCTTTTTTATAAGTTGATTGCCCTTCTGGGACTCCTTGTGATTTTTCATGGTCTCGGGAAGATGAGAACAAAAGAGCATGCTGTTCCCGCCTCAGCAGTCCCTCTTTCTGGGCTGAAGTTTGCCCAGGTGTAGCTCATATGTGTGAGCTGAAGTGTTTACCGTACAACTGCGGTGACCCGCATTGGCCACCGAACTAATGTCTCATGTGGCTTCCAGCGTATTGTGCTCCTGTGCTCCAAAAAAGCGATCTTCCGCATGTGGAGGTATCTATCCATAACGGCAGCAGACTCTCTTGGACTCAACGGATACCGAGCCTCAAGAGCCCGGACATAGTCCCTTTAAAGCTCTGTTGGCTCGATACAGTACACTGTTCTCCTCTCTGATAGAAACGCAGTCCCGACACCTCTTTGTCAAAGAGCGTTTGTTGCAAGCAAAACAAAACAGCTTTGGTCGCGCGCAGAAGCCCGCTGCTGGAAGGTTCTCTCCTGGTTTTGTATGTGAGATGATCTTTTCATGTCCCTTCCTTGCGCAGTTATGGATCTGCTCAGTTGTCACCTGCTGGGAGTTGGCCTCGAGATAGAGCACCGAAGGTCCGCAGAAAATCGAATCAAGAGCAACTATCAGAGAGAAACAGAAGCAGTTGGGTGCACTGCCGAGACCGTCGAGCTGATGGAGTTGCGACATCGGTGAGAAATGTACCAATATTCATCTGGGATTCAGTAGAAGGGCAACTGTACAGCTGCTAAGATGCAGAAGCCGGTAGTCTGCCTCCAAGCTGCAGACGGCGGTGGAGACCCCGTGCCACCTGTACAGACGTCCAGCGGGGGCACAGCTGGGTTACATCCGCCCTCCCGAGAGAATTTTGCCGACGCACTCAAGGTCCGCGGTTAGGGCTGTTGGCGTTCAGCAGGGATGTGCTCTTTGTACGATGGTGAACGCCACCGTTTTTTTCACGTAAGCGTGCGTATCTTCACCAGGGCAAGGCCCCCGTGTTCGTAGTTGCCCTGCAGAACCTGAGAAGCCACCTCCAGTCGACAGTTGCTGCGATTCTGTTGACTGCCACAGGAGACGAGCAGTCGCGATGGCTGCGCTAAGGAGTCCTTTCTTCGACAGGTTCTTGTCCCTCCCCTGCGATCGGCTCCATCGTTTCCTCAAGCAACTACCGTTTTGCAGTCATTTCAAGTAAGGGTGTGAGACGGGAGTGCAAGTGTGGTTGTGGAGGACTGGAGAGACAACAGGCTGTGGGGACTCGCGGAAGAACGGTCCGAGAAACCATACACCTAAAGCAACAAACAAAGCTTGTCACCATTCAGAACAACTGTCAAGTTTGTACCGCTACGAAGCCGTGGAGCAAGCTGTGCTTCAGTGGAACACGACGACTTGCACCCTAGTGTCGTTCTAATATCAAATTTTTGTTCAGCTTCGGCCGAGCATCGACTCTGCCAACGAATTGTCTCTGTTACAGGCAGGCGAAAGTACGGGTAGGCAGCTCCACCGGACTTCAGAGTGCGCGTCGAAAGGGCACCCGCATGGTCGCGCACTGGGTGCTGAGACGGTGACAGCAAAGTAAAGATCGGGAATGTACGGCTGGCCGAACGGCGTGCATGCTTCGCCCCTGCACTCAACGTCCGAGGGAAAATTCTGAAAGCAGTCGAGGGCTTGTTTGTTCACGGTGGCACCAACGCTCAGAGATACCAGGGGAACTTGCATTCCAAGTCCGCAACTCTCTCAATGCCCGAATAGCGATGTTGCGCGGACGCGTTGGACTCGCGAAAGCTCGGTAAGGAGTGACCTCGTGTGTGGCTGTGTCTTCTATATGTTCAGTGGCCTCGAGGCCTTCCTCGCGTACAGACATCTATACTTCACGACGTCTGGAACGTGACTAGTGCAACCAAGACAACCGTACAAACCCTCAGACTGGACCACTCCGGTACAGATGAACCGCAGGTACCGCGAACACTCGAGAAGGGAGAAGGGCTACCAGGTCTAGCTGGCAAAGCCGTGGGTCGCAACTGCAGGAGTGCTTCGCGAAGCTTCTTTCGCGATCACGGCGGCTAGAAGGAAAGTGGGTACAGCGATCCTCGGGCTGTTTCAACTAGTCCAGCGCAGCTTGTCGGATCGTGACGTTTCACCGAGTGAAACCGCGATGCCGTAAAGAAAGTAGTCCGACGACCGACTCCCCCTGCAAAAGCCGCTGAGATCAACATTCACCCCCAGCTGCACTGGGACTGCAGGCGTGTCCAAGCAAGCGGGATCTTCGATATCACAGCGTCCTTTTTTACATGCGCTCGAGTCCCAATGACGCGGGACTGCAGTTGTGCACTGGGAGCACAACCTACGACCGCAACGGGCTCGCCGCCACGGGAGTGTGGAGCCGGTTGCTTGCGGCATCCGGTCCGCAGTGGAACGCAGCTAGTTTTCTGCCGGAGACAGAGACACAGACACGTGGCGAAGTAGCACCGCCCTGTCGAGAGCAGAGGTTCCCATCTTCATCAGCTCGAGAGTAATCGAATGGAGTAGCCAGCCAGAAAGCTACACTCCCGAGGGCGGAAAGTGCTGTATGTTGCTCCCGTCGGCCGGAGAACATCTCCGCTCCAGCGGGTGGTTGAACGTCACTGCGTACAGTGCACCGAAGTGTTGACGGTGGTCAGCGACGAATCGGCATGCGAGCCATATTTGCCGCTCTTCGCCGTGTCATGCGATGTGCTCTTTGTGTGGCGCTGAAGCGAGTGGTAGGAGGACGGCTTTGTGAGGGTGAAGCTAACAGTTGAGATAAGTAAGCTTACTCATCTGCCAAATTCTGCTGAGACGGACACTTGTTCAAATCAAAGGAGCTCCTGCGCGTTTCCTATTGTTCTTATGTGTTTGCAGTCCGAGGTGAGTAGCTGGTCTGCTGCCCCCGAGCGCCGCAGCTCTGCGCTAGGGTTCGCTCTGAGTTGCGACGGCGGGTAAGTTTGTCCCGAACGAACCGGATAGAATATCTTCTTCGTGAAAAGGAGCTATAGTCAACATTATTCAACGGTGAAGGTCTGAGCCCCGCTCTCGCTCCCGACAATCGCCTGCTGCCACAGGAGTTCTGCGTTTGATTCGTCCGAACAGAGTTTCGAAAATTTCACACTGTAGTTCAACAAATGAATGACAGCTATTGATTCTAGAAGTTAACTAAGACATAGGGTTTTTCTTTCTTTTTTTCTAAACTCATTATTAACTAACAATCGCCACCGGGTGGCGTTTTGCTCGTCGTCGCCCGGTACTCTCCGGCGACGACCCTGGCAACACTCCGCCTAGCTCGCAGGCCCAGCGTCTTCCGGCGGCCGTAGAGCGTGCTACAGTCGCGGGCGTCACACTACGTGTAGCAGCGAACACTAAGCAGCAATAGCGACGGGACTATTTCTCGTGCTGAGCTCGCTGCTCCTAGGGTCAAGTGTAGGCTTGCGGTAGCCGGGTGCGCACGGTCAACTCTGACCGGCACATCAGCTGGCTGGTCTGGTTGCCCCTGAGAGGATCCCCTAAGCCTCACGCAAAAGAAGAAAATATATCTGTCGCCGCCGGCCCAGACTCGCTCCCGTGTCATATTGGTGCCTTGTGATGTGCCGGCCAGTAGCGACCGTGCTCACCCCGTTACTAGGTAGCCCTTACTTCACTACACTACGGTCCGCGGTTGTAGTCCAGAGTACTACAAGGATAACGCACGAGTGCTGTCCGCTACGTAAGAGAAGTGTGGCGCCTCGTATAACGTCCATGACACAAACTCCAGAAGTTATCTCTCTTCGTTTGGCGTCGGCAAGTCACGCGCCCGACAACGGTAGAGGCGCACCGGCCTACTGGCCGGCGGTGCACGCACCGCACGACACACAACAGAAACGCAGAGCAATACACCACACACTACGCCAGAGCCCTCAGCAGCACGCAGCCGCCGCCTCGCATCACGGCACGACACCTCGCGCGAAGGGCGCCTCAGATGTTACAGTCTGCTTGCCCCGGAGGAAATCCCGTAAGCCTCACCCAAAAGATGAAAATATATCTGCCGCCGCCGGCCCAGACTCGCTCCCTTGTTGTATTAGTGTCTTGTGATGTGCCGGCCAGTAGCGACCGTGCTCACCCCGTTACTAGGTAGCCCTTCCTTCACTACACTACGGTCCGGGGCGCCAGTCCAGAGTACTACTGTGATAATGTTGTCGGGCGA
>NW_027160229.1:15484-16274 GCF_002600585.1 Cystoisospora suis
GAAAAGAAACGAGGAAACTAAAACCCACAAAGGAACGCTTTCCCTATCTCCCGGACAACATCAAAACGTAGGTCCGTAGGGCCCGGTCGAAACGAACCTCTACCCTGGGAGTCGCGTAGGGTCTCGGCTGTGCGGCAGTTGACTTTCCGCCAACTGAATCACCCTGCCTGAGGGTAATGACCTGCTGCACACACTAAACCTGATTTACTCTAACCACTAAGGATCAAAAAATACTACTGCTTGAAATATTTGGGGCTGCTCCCCCAAATGCTCTTCTGGTGCTGGCTGAATAAGTTCAACTCGATTGCCTCCCGCACTCGAGGCTGTCGATTTTACACAATCGAAATAATTAAGGGAAATGGATCGAGTTAAGTTTGCACCTCAAAGTAACGATCGATTAAGTTCGCACACCAACATCGACTTTAAGAAATTCCACCAAAACGGTGTACACACGATTGCCAAAAAGTGTGTACCAGGACTTAATCTAAACTTAGCTGGCGGGGACCTCTCCGCTCGGTCCTCGTGCAGCTCGCCCGGGTGGGGTTGGAGTTGTACGGGGAGGCGGAGCGTTCCCTGATCTGAGTACGCTACGCTGGTGCACTTAAGACGTTCGCGCTTGCGCTCCGCCCTTAAGCTTCTATTAATAACACGATAACTAACTCTACTGAGCTACAGGGCTTGAGTCGCTAAGTCGTCGGCCTTTGGAAGAATACTAAGTCGCTACTAAGTAAATATTCTAATGTCTGGGCGACCGCCATGACATTCCGTGCCTGTTGGAAAACGAAGCCGG
>NW_027160230.1:0-3191 GCF_002600585.1 Cystoisospora suis
TATCTCTCTGCAACCGCAGCAGTAGCAGCAGTCCGCTCGTTACAAGACGCATTTTCTTTGCTGCTTCTCCAGCGGCGCGGCTGCACAACCCTACGGCAATCCTTCCGGTACGGCGGACCTCTCCACACTTCGCTGAGCTACCGTGTCACTTGTTCACGCCTCTCGCACCCAGCAGGGACACAACAGAAATCGAGGTGAAGATGAAAGCAAGGAAAGGAATCGTAGGGGTCTGATGGATGAACGCGACCTATATAGAGGACAACAGCCACGATATGGCACCGGGAAATAAGAAGATATGGAGACTGTTGTAGGTAGGCTCCCGATGAGAATGGCATTAGGCTCGGCAGGAGGATAGGTTTCTTGGTACAAGGCTGAGCCGTCAGTCGTCGAGTGAAAGGGAGGCAGGGGAGGACTCACAGAGAATAAGCGTCTTTACTGCAGGGCAAGCAAGAAATAAGACGCCCTTAAGAAATGGTAACAAAGCTGCGCATCCTGATGAGAGAACGAGTGGGTTCACTTCAGGGGGAATCGAAGAGGAGACCCCTGGAGGGACAGGTAACAAAGGCTCCCCAAGCAACTGATGCACCCGATGTACAAACGCTAGAAAAGATTCACCGTGCAGGCCCTCACTAGTGCTTCTGACTCTGTCGACCTTACTACATCCTACCCTCCTCGAGTTCCTTCCTACTCAGCCGGCTTGCTGCCACTCCCCTACTCGGTCGTTGTATGGGGGTTGTCATAAGAGCTGTCTGTCTAAACTATGCCGCGTGCTACCTACTAGATAGACAAACGGGGTAAGTAACAAGACGGGAGAGTTGAGGGATCCGCGTTGAATGGTAACTGTTCTGTTCCTCCTGCGCCGCCTCTCCCGCTGACCGGACGCCATGAGTCTTCTGTCTCAGTTGTGCCAGGGATTTGGAGCTGCGGCTCCTTTTTCTCTGTGCTCTGGACCTCATTTCAGAAACTTCGGGACAAACTTTTTCTGGGTGAGAAAGAATTTGCTTGGTTTGCGCTGAAGTGTTCCTCTTCATCGCTCTAGAACGTCGCCTTACCGATAATTAAGCCCCGCAGAAGTTGACACAGAACAATCGCCTCTGTCGCTGGGCCGCATTTGACGGTAGAAGAGACAAGAATCACGTGACTGCTGCCGATCCTCTTGGTCTGGGGGGCGAGATGAGAGCCCAGAACGCCTGTCCCTATTACGTTATGGGCTGTCTTGTGTGACCGGGACATCATCCGGATAACGTGTACAACCCATGTCAAGTTAGCCTCTCGCATGGCAGAACAGAGGTACTCAGTTCACTTGGGAACACTCCGGCTTGTTTACGGTACTTCTAACAAAGTCACTAGGCGGGACAACCCGAAGTTCTGCTTAGCCCCAATTCGAGACACTCGAGATTTTGTGAATTCCCATCAAAGCTATAGAGAGTACCCGACACTCGCAGAAAGAGAGGATGAAAGCACCCTGCTACGGGTGCACAGGATTCGAGTGGATGGTGGCTGGCTAGATCTCGCCAGCCCAGTTGCCTAAAAGAATCAATGGTGAGTCCTTTTAGTTGCTCCTTCTGGCTAGACTTTGACTATTTCTCCCCTGCACGGAAACTTTCACTTCTCTCACTTCGTGTGTCACCATCAGCTTTCTTCCGCTAGCGCAAATGAAGCTTTCGGCGGTGGTTAATGGTTCCTTTCTTACCTTTGTTCTGGTTACCATTTCTTCTCTGATGAAGCTTTTCACCGCTCCTGTGTCTAATAATGCCGATCCTGCTACTCCGTTAATCTCTACCATCAGCATGGGCAGCTCTTCCTCTCCCTCCTTTCTGGGCCATCGCCCTTTCTACTCTTGTGGTTGCTTCTTGCGTTTTTCTCTTCCCCTGTTGTTTGCTTTCAGGTCTCAACAAAACTCCCTTCGTCGTTTCACGTACGGCCCGGCTCTGCTCTTGCGTTCTGATTAATCCTTCTCCGTCGCTCGGATGCTCAATTTGCACGGCGTTGCACCACTGGTCGTGTCGTGATTTCTTTCCCGCTATGTTCCCTTCCTCCTCTTCTCCATCGGGTGTCCTTATGTTTCCCGTTGTTTTAAGGACGGTTCCTCTTGCTTTAACTCTCCCGGGAAACTGTTGCTTTTCTCCTTCTTCGAGGATGTTCTCTCCCGCTGCATCTTCCGGCGGTTTGCCTTGCCTCATATCGCTCTTCTTCCTTTCTCTCACGGTTCCTCTCCTGTCTCCTCCTCTTCGTTCTGTTTTTGCTATCCCTCGCGCCTGACCCTCTTGCTTTCTCCTGCTTAGCTTTTTCACCCGCACCCAACATTTCCACGTCCGCCTTCTCTTTACATCTTCCTCACCATCCCCCATGTTTTTTCTACACGCGAGCACGCCGCTACTCTTTATGCTAATCACTCTTTTTCTAACACTCTCTTGTAGGAGTTTTAGTGCGCTCTCTTGTTCAATCACTGGGTTGTTACCTTTAGTCTCCGTTCTGCCGCTTCTACGCGCCCCCTGCATTGCGCTCTCGTGCGCACCGGCATTTGCACTTCCTTGCGCATTTGCGTTTGCGCTCTCACGCCTTCCCTCGCCTGAACTCGCTTGCACTCTCTCCCTTGTGCTCCCTTGTTCGCTTGCGTTTGCACTTTCCTGCTTACTCCTGCTCGTGCTCCTACCTTTCTGCACTCCTTTCCCTACATTCCTCCGCGCTCCTTTCAGCGCGCACTCTTGCACGCTTCCCACGACACTCCTCCGCACGCTGCCGTACACACTTCTCCGCACGTTTCCTTCCGCGTTCTTTCCTGCGCAACCGTGCCTACCCTCTGCTATACTGCGGTGCGCGCTCTTCCCTGCGCTCTCGGGCGCACTCTCTCTTGCGCTCTCAGGCGCACTCTCTCTTGCGCTCTCAGGCGCACTCTCTCTTGCGCTCTCAGGCGCACTCTCTCTTGCGCTCTCAGGCGCACTCTCTCTTGCGCTCTCAGGCGCACTCTCTCTTGCGCTCTCGGGCGCACTCTCACCCCCACCCACACCGCAGCCGAACCACCTTTCGCCCGCACTTTCTTCCGCACTTTCTTTTCATTGCAGAATAATAGTTCTAACTGAACTATTATGTCTGCTCCCGTCGCATTCTTCGACTGGCGTCGCACTGTTCGGCGGGGCGTGTCTGCGCGCTGTGCCGCGTCGCGCCCTGGCGTCGCACTGGCCGGCCGC
>NW_027160231.1:0-423 GCF_002600585.1 Cystoisospora suis
AAATTAGGACAAATTAAAATAATAATGCTGACTTTAGTGCCGATAAACTACAATTCAGCTTAAACTGAAGAGTCAAGTAGGTACGAACCGTAAACTCGTCCCCGTCAAGAGAACCTGTGATTAGTGGACGGCTTCCAGAGAAGCCTAACGCGTTGGCTCGTTTTAAGCCAAGAGGCACCAGTAGGCACGGTGAAACGGCCCCAGGCCGTACCGGAGGGGCTGCAGCAGACCAGCCGGGACCCGAGCTGTCCCCGTGCGGCTGTCTCAGCCCCGCATACACGCCGAAGGCGCGCCCTCCGGAGCTAGGGAGGCGAGAGAGCGCCGAAAACGACCAGAAAGGCGTAGACCCAGGCGTTAGATGGGCAGAGGAGACCAAGAGGCGTGCCTTGGCCCCCGCCGGGCTTTCAGGGAGGCCGTGGACGC
>NW_027160231.1:601-1176 GCF_002600585.1 Cystoisospora suis
TATTGGTTCGAGGTGGACGAAGTCTACGTTTGGTCAGCCGACTATGGGAGACAATCAGCCTACACCCAGTCGAGATATCACCCCTTCGGGACGCCGAAGTCGACTACGCGTAGTCTCTGGACGCCAAGAATCATTACACTCACCCTCTTTGGCACTGGAACTTCGTCGTTGAAATCACTTACTTCCTCCTCGCTTAAAATCCTTTCTTCACTCTTCGGAGTGCGGTCGCCGCGCATCCCACGCTTGCCTGGCAAACTTGTCCGCATTCTCCGCTGACGTTCTCACGCACTGTCCAGTCCCGTTGCTCCCTCTTTCGTGAGTCCCCGCGGCTTGATCGGAAAATTTCTACAGCGAGGATTGGCGAAAGAAAGAAAAAGAGCCCCTTCCCACAAAAACAAAAACCTTCCCCACCGAGGGTGTAGCGATTTTGTCAGGATTTTACAATCCTGCCCCGATCGTCATCAAATATTGTCCTATTTTTAAGAATGACGATCGCTGTGAGAACGCACCGATGCCAGAACGACCAGATCATGCCGAGTTAGGGACACCAAGCGGCAAGTTATGGCTGTATTGGA
>NW_027160232.1:0-490 GCF_002600585.1 Cystoisospora suis
GTACGCCGGTACTCTCGTGATTTTGTTTAGTGGTCTATAGTCGATGCACAGGCGATCTTTACCGCCCGGCTTAGGCACCAACACCACAGCGGAAGACCACTCCGAATCATTGGGGTTGCACAAGCCCTCCGCTGAACACTGGTTCACTAATCGAGCTATCCGCTATCTCTTCTCCACACTAACCGCTCTGTAACCGCAATGTATTGGCAGTGCACCTTCCTGTAGTTCAACCTTGAAGGTGGTGAGATTTGTTTTGGCTAAAGGCTTGTCGCCCGCATTCCAAATCTTTTCATAACGAAGGCACAGCTGCTTCAGTGCCTGCACCTCAATGTCTTTAAGCCCTTCGGTCCGCTCGCACATTCTCTTTACTTCTGTCTTAGTCTGTGGGTTGTTCACCACCTCTTGCGTCACATCACATGAAGACTGTCCAACCGAGCACACGTGTGCTATCCTTTCCATGGCTTCTAATCGGCTTTCCGGCACAACCCAC
>NW_027160233.1:0-7261 GCF_002600585.1 Cystoisospora suis
GGAAGAGCAATTACACAGGGTCCTTCGTATTCTTTCAAATAGGAGGAGAAGGTCTCTTTAGAACGAATGAGAGAGAGAGAAGACCTCTTCTCAGTGCGAAGGTGTGTGGAGGATGTTCTTTCCTACTGAAGATATTTGCAGTAGAGAAAGGTTACAAGAGAAGACGAGAATTAAGAAAAGAGAGAGAGAATGACCTTGTCAAAAGAAAGATCAACTCTATTCTATTCTGCACTGTCTTATACAGGATTACGACGGAGAGAGAAAGAAGAACAAGAAGGACCAGCAACGTCAAAGGAGAAAAAGGAGGGGATGAGGTGTATGTACACCCAGAGAGACATCTTGTTCGTGGTGTCTCCCGAGGGTCGAAGAGCTCTTACCGATCAAAACTCCTTCTGTAGACAACCCTTACTTCTCCGCTTTGCACTTCTCTCTTTCCCTCCATCTTCATTCTTTCTTTTCTAGATCTCTTTCTCAGATCGTTCTCAAGAAATCTCCTCCTGCCCCGCGCGCTTTGCCTTTTCTTTTTTGTTTGCTTGAGCTAACTTCCTCTCATCACTTGAAAGGAGAAGAAGAGGCAAAGGAAGTCTATACACAAAGAAGAAGGACTGCTGACCTCTTCTTTCTAGAGAGGCAACCATGGCTTCCGAGCAAAGGAGCAGAGAGGAGGTCATACCCTCTTCTTCTTCTTCTCCTCCTCTTCAATCTGTCGCGGAGAAGAGGAAAGAAGAGATTTCTATAGAAGCAACTACAGATAAGAAGACGACTTTTCATGCTAGTCAGGATAAAGAAACTGAGATTGCAGTAGGGAGTCTAGTAGGTTCTTTTTCTTCTTCTTCTTTGTCGAAGGTCTCTCTTCCTCGTCATCTCTTCATAAGTAAGGATAAAAAGAGAAGTGAAAAAGGAAGAGAAGAACCGTGATGCAAAGAAAAGCATCTTCTCGAGTCGTGTAAGAAGATCGACAAGCGCGGAAACATATCCAACTGTCTATCTTTGTCTATCATCACCTATCTATCTACCTGTCTTCAGTCTGTCTATCTATGTGGAAGGCAAGATCGATCTAACTGAATAGATGCGTTTTCTTTCTCGAAGTGTCTGTACAGCTGAAGAGAGAGGAGCAGGAAAAAGGGAGGAGTCTTTCCTTCTTCATGATAAAGACAAGAGAAGAAGGGGTAGAGGAGAAAGCAAAGAAGAAGATGTCCTTGTGACCTTTTCTTTGATAGAAAACAGACAGAAGAATGGAGAGAAAGAATTCAAAAGAGGACGAAGAAAAAAGAAGAAGAAACTTCTCCGTAGTCCCCTGTGTAGATACACTCGACAATGGTGAAAGAGGTTTTTTAGGCAGGGAGAGAAGCCGTTCCATACCAGTGGATATAAAGATCGATAGATCAAGAAGAGATAGATCGGTTAAAGATCATATAGATAGATAGATAGACTAAAGATAGATAGTCAGATAGATAGGTTAAGAATAGATAGATAGATAGATTAGAGATAGGTAGATACACCTAATAAACAACATGTGAAGAGATGAAGAGTAGACATTTCAAGTTGTTAGATAGATGTGTAGGCCGAAGGCATCTTTTCTTTCTTTTTCTTTCTCATTTAAACTAGTCTATAGATTTTTTCTTTCTTTTTCTTTCTATCGGTTTCAGGTGTCACTTCACCTCCATCTCTCCGTCGTTATCTGTACTCTCATGTGTCTCCATTGGAGACATCTCCTTCATCTTGTTGCATAGCTGATATAAAATCTTTAGACTCTTCTTCTTCTTCTCTTTCATCTTCACCTCCCTCGTCTTATTCTTTCTCTTCTCTTATTCTAAAAGAGCTCAAAGCATGGAGAGACACCTCCTCCTCCTTTTCCTCTTCCTCTTCTTCTTTTTCTCCTTCTATTTCTTCTTCGAGGGGGGTGTGCTGGCAAGAGAGGCTTTTACTAGAGAGAAGAGAATCTCTCCCTTCTTTCTTATCTTCTGCTAGTGCATTTCTTAAGGCTGTTAAAGAAAGAATAAGAGGGATCGAGAAAGACATTGCGTCTCCGCGGAGAAACAAAGGAGATTTTGCCGAAGATACGACTGCATCTGCTGAGAGCTCTCAAGAGAAGAAGAGAAAAGGAGAAGAAGAAAAGAAGGAGAAGAAGGAGAAGAGCCCTGAGGATGACGTTGTCCTCATACTCGGAAATCCTAGTGCAGATCTAGTAAGCCTTTCTATTGCTTTCTGTCTCTTTCTTTCTCACTCTTTCTTTCTTTCCTTCCGTCTTTCTTTGTTTCTCTTTTCTCTATTTATGTCGTCCATCCCTTCATCGTAGAGCTTCTTCTTCTCTCATACCTTCTCAGGCTAACCATTCTCTCTTCTCTTCTCTTCTCTTCTCTTCATTTCTCTTCTCTCTTTTCTCTCACGGTGGTACAAGGTTTCTTCTTGCTTTCTTTTTCTTCACTCTTGAGATCTCCTCCTTCTCTCTACATGCAGATTCACCTCTACGCCTTCTACTTCCCTCTTCTCATTGCTCTACATACATAGATAGATACGTGCATACGCTCTCTCTCTCTATATATGTACGAAGCTATGTATACATGTCGAGGTGAAGCCCTCTTCTATTATAATAGGGGTCACTAGAGTCTAGAGATGGCGATGCTTTCTTATCTGTATCTTAGACCTTCTATCGAATTAAGGGACCGAGAGAGAACTGTCGATCGAAGGCCTCCAAGAGAAGACACACAGTGTATGCAGTCACAGTCTAAGTCTATTTTATGAGTAAAAGACATCTCTCTCCTTTCCTAGGGAAAATGTACGATTTCCGAGTGTTAAAGGTTCTCTCTCTTTCTCTCTCTCTCTCTATATGTATGTATGCTTTCGTATGATGGTTTGACTACATACACTCGACAGCGGTGTGATGGAAGTGACGCGGATCGATCCTTTTCTTCTTCTCCTTCTTCGTACGTCGTCTTGGACAAAGAGGAAAGATTTTTCTCTCTCACACCCTCTCAAATCGAGGCATGGCTGATCTAGTCTTTCACTTAAACACTCCCTCGTCAGATGCTCTGCCTGTATATACACATAGAGATATGTATACACCCTCTACATACATGTATCCACCTTGCATGCATATCGATCTACATATGTGAGAATGTAAGAAAGCAGGTGAGTTTGATATTCCTGGTATCTCGCTGTGTATCTATATAAGCATGTGCGTGTCTACATGTAGCTATCCCCACGTGTCTATCCATATGTCTGGTGTCTCTACAGGACAGCATTGCAGCAGCTATAGGCTACGCAATGTTTTTAGAGACTTGTCGATATCTCTTGGACGGCCTTCTCTTCTCTTCCATCACATTCCCACCTCGAGTCGAAAGGAAAGATGAAGAAGAGAAGAGTATAGAAGAAGAAGAAGAAAGGAAGAAAGATCAGCAAGAGAAGACGAAGAAGAAGGAAAGAGAAGAAGGAACTGGGGAAGGTTTGACCTCTTCTTATCTCCCAAGATTTCTGCCTGTCGTTCAGTGCTTAAAGAAAGAGTATAAATTTCGACTCCAGGTAATTAGTCAACGAATGCATGCGCAGACGTCCCAACTTCATCTGTAAAAAGAAGCGAAAAGAAATTGAAAGGAAGAAAGAAAGAGAGAAAAAGTACTGAAGGAAAGGGAGCTAGTCGAAATGTTGAGATATCTATCTATCTATCTTTAATCTATTGATCTATCTGAGTTAGGTAACGAATGTGGACGAGAGCGACTAAGAAGGAGGGGAGTCGTTAGAGACGTCAAGTAGAAATGCATAATACATACACAACCCACGAGGAAGAGGAGGAAAAGGACGAGAAGTCTCTTCTATCTTCATCCGCTTCGTTCTTTCTTCTTTACCGTCTTGCAGTCTCACGTCTTCTTCTTCATCTTCGTTTCCTGTCTTTCTCTTCTTCTTCTTCTCCTCCTCCTCTTCTCTTCAGTTCTTTTGTTCTGCTTTTCTCCCTCTTCTTCTTCTTTCTTCTTCTTCTTCTTTTCGGATCTTTTCTGAGCCGTCTTTAGTCTTCCTCCTGGAAGGCGTTTCCGTCTTTCTTTCTCTACTCCATCGAACTTGCTGCTTTCTCTTCGCTTCTCTTCTCTCCTTTTCTTTCCTTCTCTCCTCTTCGTCCTTCTTCTTCTTCTTCTCTTTTCTTCTCATTCTTTGAAGAGATTTTGCCTTTTCTTGCTAGAAGACTGTGATATCTCTCTCTTAGGAAAGATAAGCCTGCTGTGCATACACCACTCCTGCATTGTTTAGCTAGACCTCTTTATCCGTTGTTCGTCACATATACACATTTACATAGATAGATATGTCTATCTATCTATATGTATATTTGTCTATATATATTTATGTATGTATCCAAGGAGAATCAGAAGAAGAAGGAAGTTCTTTTCCTCCTCATTCTCAAAGGCTTTTTCGACATCTTCTGGAGTCGCTGGGACGTACACAGACGCCCGTCCCTTCTCACATGGATGGGGTGTATATACACCTGAATGGACAAGTGAGTTGAGCGTTTCACCTGGAACGTCTTTCCTTTCAGTATCATTCTTTCTTTCGTTGTTCGGTAATCGTGTTCGTCTCTTTCTCCACTACCATGAAAGAGAAGAAGAAGAAGAAATAGAGGGCTGACCTGCATCTCTACAAGGTGTATCAAAGTATAAGGAATATCTTCAAAGCAGGAAATGAGATAGTAGGATCTATCCCCTATGTGAAGTCTTATCTCTCTTGTTTGCCGTCTTTCTTTCTTTTTATGTTTCTTTTTTCCCTCTCTTTCTCTCTTTCACGTTATCTCTTCACATCTCTCGCTTGTCTTCGGTGTTGCATGTGGGGAAACCGAAGACTCGCTGGTGGATGGAGATCGCTCTAGGAAAAAGGATCGATCAAGAGGAGAAAGAAGAAGAAGAAATGTTCCTTTTCATAGATCATCCTGTCATTTTCAAAGTAAGTGGTGGAATGGATTATGTGCAAACTCATGAGAAGTCCACATCCTCAAGGAAGCAAGTCATTTTTAAGGTGTATGTACACCTGCTCGTGAAAGGTAGATAAGGTTCATTCTTCTGCTTCCATTACTTCATGACTCTTTTGGATCGACTCCTCGGATCTATCTTGAATTAAGAAGATACATATATATATATATATGTAGGGAGATTTACAATTATGCACATCTCGTTACTCTTGTGTACAATACAGATAGAGACGCCCTGTGTAGATAGGCAGATAGATAGATTGAAGACAGGTAGATTGATCAAAGGTAGATAGCTTGAAGACGGGTGGATCAAAAGATAGATAGGTAGATCAAAGATCCATTAAACAGAGATAGATTGCAAATATCTTCAAGAGAGCTAGATGGGACAACGTAGAGCTAGCGTTGTTCGATGAGAGGTAGATAGGAGATAGGAGAGCTAGAAGATAGATCCACTAAGGAACGACATAGAGAGACAAAGGAATTGTGTGTCTTTTCAGTGCCTATCAATTGCAAGCGGAGGGTTGTCTCGGAGACTCTTAGAGATTTCGTTAGGAACGTCAAAGAGAATGAAGGAATCTGCGCCACCAGCACTCCCTCTCCTTCTTCCCTATCTCTTTCTTCTCCCTCTTTCCTTCTGTCCTATTTCTTTCTTTCTTTCTTTGTAGTTGCTAGAGGAGAAGTTAGACATGTGGCAGGTTCCTTTGCTCGGTCTTGTTGATCATAATGCCTTGAGTCTGCGCTTAGCTCCGTAAGTCCGCTCTCCCCCATTTAACTTCTCTCTATTCGAAAGACACTACATACACAAGGCATCTCTATGTGGAGAAGATATGCTCTTGTGTGCGTACATGCATATATATATTCATATGTATGAGACTATCCCTGTGTAGCCCTTCTTCCTAGCATAGATATATATATATATATATGTGTATATGTATGTATGAGGAGACACGATGTCGAGACACGTGCTATATAAGAATCGATGTATGTAGGAAGTTTTGGTCCCATGCACATATCTATACAGAAGGACGTTTCGTACATAGAGAGGTCAGCATCATTCATACAGACGGGCCCATACCTTCTCCCTCTCTCTCTCTACACAGGTGTATGTACGTATAAAAATTGTACTCCTGGAAACCTTCACTACATACGGCAGTGGTGTATATACATATATACATATATATATATCTGACATACATATATATATATCTAATATGACATATATATATATATATCTAATATATGACATACATCTCTGCGCGACTCGTTAAAAAAGGTCCTGTATCTTCTCATGGATGTACCTGCGTGTATGTCTGGATGTATGACTGTTTCTATGTATGTATGACTATGTATGAATCTGTATGTATGACTATGTATGAATCTGTATGTATTTGTGCGTAAGAGTGGACTTGCTCGCCGTACGCGAGTCTCTCCTCTCAAACCATCTAGATCCTGCTGTAGGGGGGATGCATGCAGTAAAGAAAGATAGACAGATAAAGACAGATCTAGAGAGAGGATGTATGATCGCCATCTAATCAGGCGACTGCATGCTTTTAGGAGTTCTGGCGAAGCGATGACGTGTGTCTGCCTAAGACTTCCCTTCTCGATCTTCTATACGTGGCAAGAAGAACAGTATGGGGGTTGGTGTATAGAGACTCTATCTGATAAAGAAAATCTCTCTGTCTTTCGCCTTGAGGGGTCTCGAAACACTCCAATCTTCTCATCGCATGCGTCTGCATCCATCCATACACAGAGAGAGAGAGAGAAGTGTGTGTGAGTCTATGAGTGTATGTACACCCCAACACATTGCTGATGCACAGTCTATCTCTCCAACCTGCCTTGACAGATTGATTCTCTCTCTCTCTCTCTCCTTCTTCCCCTGTGAGAGATAGAGTCAAGGCCTTGGTGTGATAGGAGTCGCCGTCGCATTTGATCCGTTCTTTCTTTTGCACGTCTTGTTTCTTTCTTTCTTTCTTTTCTCAACAGATTACAGCCAAATGTTGTCTCCATTGTCGATCATCATGTGCCTGATCCCCATCTTCTCTCTTTTTCCTTTTCTTCTTCTTCTTCTGCTTCGGATGGTCTTCATGTTTATCCCGTTGTTTCTCCTGGACTTCCTCTAGCTGTAGATATCCCCGGGCCTTCTATTGGCTCGTGTTGCACACTCATCTTTCAGCTGGTGAGTACGAGACCTTCTTACGCTTCTCCTTTCTCTCCTTCTCTCTCTCTCGATGAATGTCTACATACACATCTATCTATCTATCTATCTGTCTTTAATCTATCTATCTATCTATGTCTTTAATCTATCTATCT
>NW_027160234.1:0-326 GCF_002600585.1 Cystoisospora suis
AACAGGAGTGCAAATTCCTCACAACCTAGAGTGGCTCCTCCACTCTGTTTACTCTGTCTATCAGTTTATAATCTAAATTAGGACCAAATTAGGTTATTAACCCCCTTTAAAGTTCTCCTGCAAGCCCAGGTGCACACAACGCCACACGATTCCATTACGGCCCAGGACCTTCGGCCTCTCACAAGCGTAAGAATAGTACCGAGCTCACTCCGTTAAGCCACTAAGTTCTTCACTCACCCAACGTAAGAAAAATATCGGTTGTTTGTTCCTTTGCGGGGACATGCCCACGTTAGTAACACGTTGCCACCTCTTAAGGCGGGTGGCCC
>NW_027160234.1:512-1043 GCF_002600585.1 Cystoisospora suis
TTGTGCTTAGTTGTTACGTGCTACCTATTTATCTAAGGTGTACACTCACTGTTGCTTACCTTAGATACTATTATGCTATTATGTGTTGTGTGCTACTTATTCGTTCGACCGCTACGCTACGAGTTTACTATATGAAAGATATTTATAACGTGTGAAATTAACCTAGGGGAAGATAGGAAGCTATTCTGAAGGTGTTAAACTACTTAAGGTAGTCTGCGTCAGAGTGCACAGCGCTCTGACACCCCTACCCCATTCGAAAGGTGGGGGGTAAAATCTAAAATGGTCGGTGGTTGCGCTGGGACCCGCGCTGCTGCCGCTTGATACCTCTGAAGTAACGTCTGATCGACTCTTGTGCGTTCGCTAAGTGATGTTCAGGTTCCCAGCTAAGTGTGCCATCTAACCACTTTACTTGAAATTCTGTTGTGTTTTTATTTCTACCTCTGCCTGCTCTATGTGCTAAGACTGCCTCTATCACGTACTCGTTCCCGGCTACGGGGTCTTGCGTGGGCGGGCTCCGCCTGAGGTGCGGAG
>NW_027160235.1:0-608 GCF_002600585.1 Cystoisospora suis
GAACTGAGGCACGAACATTCTATGATACGAAGCCAGGCCGTACAACCGTTTCAGCTCTTGTTTCTCTGCCATAGGAGTTTCCCATTTAACTAAAGCCTTAGTTTTCTTGTAGTCTGGAGAGAGGCCATCACTAGACAAGACAAACCCCAGAAACAACACCGATTCCCGGTAGAACTCGCACGTGCTTTTATTTGCGTACAGTCTGAAACCCCGCAACCGCTCAAAGACTTCCCTTAAGTGCACTCCGTGTTCGGTGACCGACTTGCTGAACACCAGTATGTCGTCTAAGTACACAACGACTGTTCTATCGAGAAGATCACCTAACACCTCATGCATTACAGATTGGAAAACACTCGGTGCATTTGCTAGACCAAAGGGCATGACGTTCCACTCGAACAAGCCGAACCGCGTGCGAAATGCTGTCTTCGGCTTGTCCTCTTCCTCGATGCCGATCTGGTGGTAGCCCGAGCGCAGGTCGACTTTAGAAAACACTTTGCTCCCGCTAGTACGTCTCGCATGTCGTCCAGCCGTGGAATGGGGTAGCGATTCTTCACTGTGATTTTGTTGAGGGCCCTGTAGTCCACGCACATCCTCCAGCTCCCGTCTTT
>NW_027160236.1:0-522 GCF_002600585.1 Cystoisospora suis
TTACTAATTTATTTAACTATTATGCTAAGTGCTTAGTATGTGAAAAATATCTCTAATACGTGAAACTAGTTTTTGAAAAATATATTTAGCTGCTCTGAACTATTCTAAGCTGTTGCTGCGGTAGGCTGCGTCAGAGCGCGCAGTGCTCTGACAGTTCTGTAATACGAAGCCAGGCCGTAAAACCGTTTCAGCTCTTGTTTATCTGTCTTAGGAGTTTCCCATTTAACTAACGCCTCAATTTTCTTGTAGTCTGGAGAGAAGCCATTACTAGACAAGACAAACCCCAGAAACAGCACCGATTCCCGGTAGAACTCGCACTTGCTTTTACTTGCGTATGATTTGGAACGCCGCAACCGCTCTAGGACTTCCCTTAAGCGCACTCTGTGTTCGGTGGCCGACTTGCTGAACACCAGTATGTCGTTTAAGTACACAACGACTGTTCTATCGAGAAGATCACCAAACACCTCATGCATTACAGATTGGAAAACACTCGGTGCATTTGCTAGACCAAAGGGCATGACG
>NW_027160236.1:541-742 GCF_002600585.1 Cystoisospora suis
CGAAATGCTGTCTTCGGCTTGTCTTCGATGCCGATCTGGTGGTAGCCCGAGCGGAGGTCGATTTTAGAAAACACTTTTGCTCCCGCTAATACGTCTCGCATGTCGTCCAGCCGTGGAATGGGGTAGCGATTTTTTACTGTAAGTTTGTTGAGGGCCCTGTAGTCCACGCACATCCTTAAGCTCCCGTCTTTCTTCTTCACT
>NW_027160236.1:763-1602 GCF_002600585.1 Cystoisospora suis
GGATATACTCCTGAATCAATTTCTCCAGTCCGCGCTGCTCTTGTGGGTTCATCCTCCAAAGAGGAAAGTGCGGCGGCAAAGAGTTAGGCAACAGGCGGATTTGTAGCCGAGTTCTGAACTGCGGTGGAAACCCGGCGGGGAGTTCCGCGGGGAAAGCGTTGGCGTACTCGTGAAGCAGCAGTTCTGCCTCCGCTGTCGTCAACGTTGCCTGCGATGTCCCGGCTTCACTGATAACCGCTACAAACACTTCATTGAATTCATCAACTTCCTTTGCAATCTCGCTTGCATCCAGTAGAGCACACGATAGTGCGGCCTTCTCGGTGATGTCAGCCGAACACTCCACGGCCACTGATAAATTGCCGCTGACTTCTGCGACTCCACGCGGTCCAGGGCGGTGACGTACACTGTCGCGCTCCCTTGCTTCTTGAGGACAACTCCTCTTTCTGTATTCCACAAGCATGCTTGCCAATCTCTGACCCAGCGTAATCCCAAAATGACATCGTAACAGATGTCCGCCACAGAAGAACTCCTTTTCTCAGTGAGCCTCTCACGAGTCGTACCGCTCATGCAGATCTCTACTTCGGCGCTGGTGACATCTTCGTGCCTTTCGCCGTTTGCGAACTTCAGCACAAGTCGCCCGGTGTAACGTGTATCTGAAGTGAACGCTTCTCCCCGGGGTCTCCACGAAAGGATAGGAGCGAAGCCTCCCTTCAGCTTCCCCTAGGAAGCATCAATTCAAACACCTCGTTACTTACATAGCAGCAGAGTGGGTCCGAAGAAACACTCCTAACTACGGGAAGGGGGGAAATGGCTCTCTCCCGAAGATCTCAGCGTAGCTG
>NW_027160237.1:0-132 GCF_002600585.1 Cystoisospora suis
AGTTGTTTGATTGCCCACACGACCGATAACAGCTCTTTGTCACGGATTGGGTAAATGCGCTCCTGCTTGGCAAGCGCCCGAGAAAAGAATGCGATTGACTTCTCCCGCGCGTCGTACTCCTGCGCTAAGACT
>NW_027160237.1:449-887 GCF_002600585.1 Cystoisospora suis
TGCTTTTATTTGCGTACAGTCTGAAACGCCGCAACCGCTCAAGGACTTCCCTTAAGTGCACTCCGTGTCCGGTGACCGACTTGCTGAACACCAGTATGTCGTCTAAGTACACAACGACTGTTCTGGCGAGATCACCTAACACCTCATGCATCACAGATTGGAAAACACTCGGTGCATTTGCTAGACCAAATGGCATGACGTTCCACTCGAACAAGCCGAACCGCGTGCGAAATGCTGTCTTCGGCTTGTCCTCTTCCTCGATGCCGATCTGGTGGTAGCCCGAGCGGAGGTCGATCTTAGAAAACACTTTTGCTCCCGCTAATACGTCTCGCATGTCGTCCAGCCGTGGAATGGGGTAGCGATTCTTCACTGTGATTTTGTTGAGGGCCCTGTAGTCCACGCACATCTTCCAGACCCCGTCTTTCTTCTTCACTAGCA
>NW_027160238.1:0-265 GCF_002600585.1 Cystoisospora suis
GGTGCGGCTCGAGGCCGTTCCACCATGTCCACTAGAGCTTTCCGGCTCCAAACGAGCCAAAACGTTAGGCTTCACTAGGAGCCATCTATTTATCAACAGTTCCCACACTTGGAACGCGTTTTCTGCAAAAAAAACCGACTCTCTGATGCACACTGCACATCACGGGCTGCTTGGCCTAGCTCGACGGCTCCGGCCCGCAAGGATTTTGCTTTGCTTCTGCGTCGGACGCAGACTGTGGGGTTTTCTAGGTGCATTAATGTGCATT
>NW_027160239.1:0-238 GCF_002600585.1 Cystoisospora suis
CGCGTGGACTTTCGTGGCCCAATCTGGTTTTTCCAGCTCTTTTACTGTTATACTAACTGTGTTAACTGTCCTGCCGGTTGATTAGGCTCCCCTAGGAGCCCTATTGTGGCTTATCAAAAATCCACGGACCGTAGTTTCCCCCTCCCGGTCCGTGGGTCAGCTTGGCTGCCCGCCTATTAGCCTGTACTGTTTGGCTAAAGTCTGGCTTTCCCCTTTCTCGGTTGCTTTCTTGCTTCTT
>NW_027160240.1:0-1648 GCF_002600585.1 Cystoisospora suis
AAGATAGATAGATAGATAGATAGATAGATAAAGAGAGATAGATTAAAGAGAGATAGATAGATAGATAGATAGATTAAAGAGAGATAGACTAAAGATGTCTAAACTGTCTAGGTAAGAATTGGATGCGAGTGCGTCCCCCCAAGGTGAATGAAGAGTCTTGAGCAGTCTCTTCTTCTTCTTCATCTTGTCCTGCTTTTACGGTTTGCGGCATTACAATTATAAATGTTGTTCTGAGGCCTTTCAATTACATTCCTATCTATCTGTCTATACACTCAGATATCTATCTATCTATCTCTTTATCTAGGTGTCGATACACTCAAGAGATCGCCATCTAGTGAAGACAGTTCGCCTATCCATTTTCTCGACTTCACCTCGCGTTCTTCGACGGTAGAGAAGCAAGGAAGACCAACAGAGAAAGAAAGAGACACGAGCAGATTTCTATCGTTAGGAAGATGAAAAAGAACTGTCTCTCTCTCAAAGAGTTGAAAACCGTCTCGATTCGCGCTTTCTTGTGATATAGCCACAGACAAACCCAAGAAAGAGAAAAGATGGGTATCTATGTATGAAGATGTATGTAGGACTACTTGTGCCTACATATGTATGTATGTATGTACGTACGTCTATGTTTGTATCTCTATACGTGTGTATATATGTATGTTTATGCATGTATATGTATATGTATGGATATATGTGTGTATGACTATACATGGTATTCCGACTTTTCTTTTTCTTATCATTGTTAGAGACGCTTTTCTTCTTTCTTCTGTTCTCTCATCCTTCCCCTATTTCTTTCTTTCTTTATCTGACCTCTGCGAATCGAGCATGAAATCCCGTAAAGTTTGCTCCAACGGTGAAGAGAATTGCATAGGGCGTCTCAGGATAGTCGGCTCGAGGCAAGAAAGACGGGTTCATACGGAAAGAAAGCGCTTGCTTGACGTCCTTCCAAAAGTTTGTGCGGACGATATGTTGATTAAATAAGCGAAACTTCAAGAGAATTGGAGGAGCATCGGGACTGTCGAGACGCTGAATATCGCGCTTTAACGAGGTCTCCTCGACCCATTCCTTCAAGACACACCCTCTCTCTTCATATGCACGGGGATGATGCATCTCCTAAACAGAAAGAAAGAAAGAAAATGACAGGCTTGAGAAGTCTTCGATGAGTCTAGGATCCACTCCTATGTGATTGTCCTCCTTTATCTATCTATCTTTAGTCTATCTATCTATTTATCTATTTCTATCTATCTATCTACCTCTATCTATGTATCTCCTTCTATCTCTCCACCCCTATCTAACCTCTTTACCTCTACCTATTAATCTATCTCCATCTATCTCTTTACCTCTACCTATCTATCTCTTTACCTCTATTACCTCCCTAACTCTATCTATCTATCTCTATCTGTTGCATACCTAGCTAGCATTGCTAAATCAACTCCTCCTCCTTTCACATCCCCAGTGTTTCATATCTACTTCCTAGGTGTATATACACCTCACATGCACCTCTTCTCGACTGCTTTCTCCTCCTTTGTTTCTCTTTCTTTTCTTCTTGTTTTCTCACTTGGAATTCTTCATAGAGACGTTTGACAATATTAGGTGTATATACACCTCACATGCACCTCTTCTCGACTGCTTTCTCCTCCTTTGTTTCTCT
>NW_027160241.1:0-2535 GCF_002600585.1 Cystoisospora suis
TCACGATTCCTAAAGGTACTTTCCTCTCTGCCCCTAAGCTTTTCCCGTTCCTCAAACTAGCCCTTCGATCACTCTCACCTGTCCCAACGGGAACGTCCGGGGTCGGGTGTCGGTCCGGTTGTTCCGGACTCACCCGGGCCGTAGGCGGGTAGGGTCTTGATCCGGCCACTTGTCCCACTACGTCTCTCCCGTCGGTTGGCCCCTCTAGCTGTTCTAGCCAAACTCTCTCTTTCAACCTACCGTACCGATCCCCTAAAACTTCTTTCTTTTTAGTTCCCAGCCAACTTTCCGTGTCTACTAGCCTCTCTGTGAAAGACTGACCTTTTTCCGGTCCTCCTGCGTCGAAGGTCAGGTGATTCTCTCGGCTAAGAGTGTCCCGGTGACTACTTCCGAGCGGTTGACGACCCCGGCTCGACTCTCTAATTAGCTCTCTTAGTGTCGAATTCTCTTCCTGGTCCGTCCTTATTGTTTCCTCACGGTGTTCCACACCTGAACTTTCGTTCTTGAGGTCGTTACTTGTTCCCGGTGAACTTTCCGCTCTCTTTCCGGTCTTTTCTCCTCCCTCCTTTCCCCTCTCAACCGTCTCTGGACCATCCTCCGACACACTTCCCAAACTCCCAACTTGATTAAACTCGCTCATTGGCGCTCCTACCGACTCTACTATCTTTCCTATATCACGATTCAGTTCTCTTAGCTCTCCTATCATGGTACGTTCAACGACAACCTACCCTCGATTGATTCTTCCCCGTCGGATCCAAGTCCACCATCGTGTGGTGGCTCGAGCGCTCGCCCACGACAGTGAAGAATCTTCTTCGTCAAAGTCCACAGACCAGGATTTCGATCCAGCCCTTACTTCCGAGGATGAGGAGGTTTGGTCCGACGGCACCGTCCGTCGGGTAGGAAGAGGCCGGCAGCTCAGACGTTCTTCTTCTTTGGTAAGCTCGAATAGTCCGTGTCTTCCGGGGGTTGACTCTGTGATAGTTCCCTGGATTGGTGTCCGCTCTATGGTACTCTGTTGACCGTCTCTTGTACAGGGGCTGTTAGCCCTGTTAGCCCCCAAGTTGCCTGCTCTTACTCCCCCTCCAGGATTGGTCGGTTCTCCTACGATGATTGGTTTCTTCAGGCCTGTCTCCCATTCTTGTCGAGGGGTTCCTCTCCTTTGGTTGGAGTTTGTCCGGGGGTCTGTTTCTTTTAAGGTTAGAGGTCTAGGAAGCGCGGTGGGTCCTTGAACGAAAGAAGTCCCTAATTTTCTTTCACCCACTGGTTATTTGAAGATTTGTTTTCAGGCCCCAGCTCGGAAGAAGGCCTTGTTCTTTGGTTGGAACCATCTCCGGTATAGTCCCCTTAAGTTTCTTAAACGGACCAACAGGTGATCGAGCCTCTCCAACTCTTAGCTTCTTTCCTTGTGTTAATAGATGGACCGAGTTTAATATCTTTCTCTCTTCAGGTGGTTCCCTGGACGCTACCTCTACCCTGTCAATCCCGGTAAGCAACTCCTCAGATTTTAACCCCGGTGCCCCCCGGCGCAAACTAGTCCCCAATGAAGACTCTTCACACTCTCCAAAGTTGATATTGTCGATTTTGTGAACTTCTGTCCTCCCCTCTGGAACGTGAACAACTTTTTCGGGGAGTTCGGGAAAGCTTTCACTTCTTCCGTGACCGCTTGAGGCCTCTTCACGTCTATCCCCTTGACCAGATCCGCTGTTTCTGCTTTGTATTCCCTCGCGATTGCCCGGTGAGTTGTTCCCTAGTGTCTCGTAGGTACCTCCCAGACTTCCATCCGGCTTTATTCTCTCCAATTTCTCGCTGTCACTGTCTCCTAGACCCCCCATAGCTTCCCGGCCCATAGCTTCTAAGACTAGCTTCTCATTAAACGATCGACAATACTTCTGTCTGTGTTGACTTCTCAGAGACAAGTCTTCTTCCTCATGCCCTGCGTTGGTCTCGAGCATGATGTTCCCACCTGGAGCTCCCTGAGTCCCATTCGACCTTTCTGGGGTCTCCTCACCCGAATGCTTGGTTATCGTTGCCCCTTCTCTTGCGTGACTCAAGGTAATGTCGTCCAATTTCCCTATGCCCCTGCTCCTGGACAGAATGTCCGTGTCTACCTGGCTTCGTGGGTCCCTGGTCCAGTTTCTCTGTATAGGGGCCCTCCAGGCTCCCATTTGAGAAAGGTACAAAGCTGGGGGCGCCGGCCAGAGCTGAATCTCCCTTTTATTGAACTGGGAGTTCCGTAAGCGGGGGGAGTTAAGCGTATTCGGACTTGTGGCCACATGTGGGCCAACGGGAGGTACTCTTTGCCGTCTACCTTTCGTCGATGGATTAGTACGCTCCTTCCTAGGTCTTCTGTAGGTCTCACTCGTGCTGACACCGCTCGTCATATGTTCGTTTACTCTTGGGCTTTTGAAGACACTACCATAAAGGACTAATTCTTGACGTGGTATTTCGTCAGGTACTCGAGTTCTCCTCCTTCGTGCGTCATTAGAAGTGTCTTGACTGATTTCCGACTCCATGCTCCTCTCCATCCGATTCTCG
>NW_027160242.1:0-267 GCF_002600585.1 Cystoisospora suis
CAATGGCATCAAACCCGTTTCTCCCTTTTGGTAAACCTAGGATAAGGTCGATATTGATCACTTCCCACGGGAAACTAGGCGTAGGTAACGGATGTAATAAACCCCCATATTTGGCATAAGAAGCTTTCCCTTGTGCACAGGCTGGACACGAACGAACATACCTTTCAACTTCACCTCTCATGTCGGGCCACCAGAAAATTCTTTCAATGTCTAGAAGGGTCTTTTCTTGTCCCGGGTGCCCCGCCAATGAATGATCATGAAATCCTT
>NW_027160243.1:0-232 GCF_002600585.1 Cystoisospora suis
CTGAGTTAACTAGTCTTAAATTTTCGGATTCGCTGTCCGGCCAAGAGTCGCCAGCTTCGCGGTTGTTATTCTTCGGCGGCTGCGGTCCCTTCTGCTCCCGCCGTAGCTCGTTGGCCCCCGGATGAGTGAGACGAGGTCAAGATACGGGCCGGCACGCTGACTGTGGAACCCCATATCAGTAATTCTCTACCTGCCCTAACGCGCTACGCACTAGTCCACTACACTTGAGTTG
>NW_027160244.1:0-208 GCF_002600585.1 Cystoisospora suis
TCGGATTCGCTGTCCGGCCAAGAGTCGCCAGCTTCTCGGTTGTTATTCTCCGGCGGCTGCGGTCCCTTCTGCTCCCGCCGTAGCTCGTTGGCCCCCGGATGAGTGAGACGAGGTCAAGATACGGGCCGACACGCTGACTGTGGAACCCCATATCAGTAGTTCTCTACCTGCCCTAACGCGCTACGGACTAGTCCACTACACTTGAGTT
>NW_027160245.1:0-203 GCF_002600585.1 Cystoisospora suis
GAAAGGCATTCCAAACCTTTCGCGGGATCTTCTCTTTCACAACATCCTTCTCCGGAGAGGTCTTTTCTTGTCGAATTCATCTTTTCTGTTGGTTGTCGTATCCTCTCAGAGAAACAACGAGTCGTTTGAATTCTTTCATTGTAAGAAGTAGCGCACTGAGTCTCTTCACTCCATACCTCAAGAGAGGGAGAGAGAGACGCTTG
>NW_027160246.1:0-3320 GCF_002600585.1 Cystoisospora suis
GTATGTATATATATGTATGTGGTATGTTACCATGTAGCATAGAGAAGCGACGATTGAGATATCGACGATAGGGACGGAGAGCTTGCAGTGCCTTTGAATGTAGGCTAAGGTGGGAGGGCAATACTTCTCGAACAACTTAGATAGCTGAGCCTTGGTCTCTTCATTCCATTGCATGCGCCGAATCCAACTCTGAGAATAGCTTCTCCACTGATGCCCTAGATAAAACAAAAAGAAAGGAAAAGAAAGAAAGAAAGAATGAGGGGTGACTCTAGGGAAGAGAGAGAGAGAGAGAAGAGAAGAAAGAGGAACCTCAGAGAGAAGGAAAGGAAGGTACAAACCGACGAAAAAAGAGAGATAAAGAAGAAGAAGAAAAGGAGAGTATAGAGAGAGGGGTGAAAGAGTAGATAGAAGCCCTCAAGTAAGAGGCTAGAGAGACATATCGTGAACGTGCCTCGTCTAGAGATGAACACGGGAGAGCACAGAGACGCCAAACCTTCTCTGGATATTTTTCTCTTCTTCTTTTGGAAAAGAGAAAAGCGTTGTTTCGCAAGGGTGAAAGGTAGTGGATTGAGAATGAAGACAGGAATGCCCCGGATGAATGACTTGCCTATACACACGAGGTAAAAGAAAATTTATCGTATCTGTCTGTCACGCTAGAATGCGTGCTAGCCATCTATCTTCAATTTATCTGTCTATCTCTAGTCTATCTATCTATCTACATGTATGCCTATATCTCTCTCTTTCATCGCATGCATATATCTATATATATATATACACATCTTTATGTATACATACAAGCTGACAATGGCTTTGACTGTAGATATTCTGAAACAATGCACCCATGCATACACATGCATACACATATATATATATATATACATGTATATATATATATATATACATATATATATATGTATATACTTCTCTCAACTTAGAAGGCAATCTGTTTTTTTTTCTGTTTCTTTTCATTCTTATCTTTTCTTTCTTTCTGACTCTTTCTTTCTTTCTTTCTCACTCGTTCTTTCTTTCTTACCGGCAGTGTCACTAATGAAGAGAATGCCGGCCCGAGAGACAGTGGCAGGGGTGGCATAGTTGAGATCTCTTATCTCAAAGATCATTCGCATGTGGGGCCTTAAGGGAATGCGTTCATTGCTAGCTAGCGTTAAGATCTTATTGTCGTCCATCACGGAGTTCATTGACTCTATCCAATTAGCATCGAGATCGCCATCGAGTAGAATCCACTTGGGGGAGGTGTCTTGGATCTGTCCTAAACTTCTCATTGTCTTTGAAAGCAGTCCATCCTTCCACTCTCGCGTGCTCATCTTCACGTAGCTAAGAAAGAAAAGGAAAAAGAAAGAAAAGAAGAAAGACGAGAAGGAGAGAGAAAGAGAAGAGAGATGAAGCAGTGGAAGATACTAAGAGGAGGAGAAAGAGAGGGGAGAGAAGAAAGAGAAGAAGAAAGGGAGGTGTTGAGAAGCTCTTTCGGCTTATAAGCGAAGAGAGGAAAAAGAAGAAGAAAAAGGGAGAGATGAGTGGCGAGGTCAAGAGAAGTCAACGTCCTACGCAAGTATATCGACTAACAGCGAAGTTTCTTTTCTATACATATATATATATATATATATTTATATATTTATATATATATAGAGAGAGAGGGAGAGTAGACAACTGTATCTTTAGACGACTTGAAGAAGAAGAGAGAGAAACAGAGAGGCTTTCTGTCTCCGAATTGGATTGCGAAAAGCACGCCAAAGAGAAGAAGATAGATGAACAGAAGGAAGAAGAAGGAGAAGCAAGAAGAGGAGAAACGAGCCTCACATATTGGAGATGACTTAAGGCGAAAGCTGCGATATCTCATTCAAAGAAAAATTAAAAGAAAGAGAATGAATAGCAAAGAGAAAGAGTGAGAGGATAGAGGGAACTAAATAGACGGCCTACCTTAGCGAATTAGGAGGGTCGTGGAAAGGTGCTAGCTCGTTAAGAAGAAGAGAACAAGAGTGCCTTTCCTCCCTTCAAGTGTATGTACACCTCAACTATATAAATATATAGAGAGAGACATACAGGTACATATGTATGCATATATATATATATGAGAAGGCGAGATGTCGAGCACTACTAGGGCTGCTGTGGAGTTTCAGTGCTACGCCATCCAGAGAGAAAGAGAATAGAGGAGTCGAAGAAAAGTCTTCATATTGTCCGTTAAGCAAGCTTTCGATTCATCTGTACATCTCAAGAGAGAGAGAGAAACAGAGAAAGGAGAGGAAAGAGAATGAAAAGAGAGAGAGATTGAAGAAGAAGAAGAAGGGGTTTACCCGTAGAGTTCATTAGCCGTGACAGCTTTGGGATTGATATCTACCCAAGTCGTCCTATTTCCAACCTGATCTTGAGCTTTCGCTAAGGTCTTCCATACAGAACTCTTGCCCGATCCAGGGGCCCCCATCACGAAGACGCAGTGCCGAATCTTCAGGAGCTCTTGGAGCTGTACTATCTTGAGAATAAACTCTGGATTAGGCGTCAATCCTGACTCTTGGCAGGTCTGCTCGATCACACTCTCGAAATCTAAATCGCGCAGACGAGGAGGATCGACACCGGGAAAGAGATCCGCTAGCAAACCTAGAAAGAAAAAGAAAGAAGAAAAAGGCAGAGGAGAGAAAGAAGAAGATATGGATAAGAGAGAAGAAGAAGAAGAAAGAGCGAGAAAGAAAGAAAGATGGGGAGAAAGGAAGGATTGGAGAGGGGGGGGTGAGAGTGAGAGAGACTGGAAAGGAGGGTGGGAAAGGAAACAAGAAAGAAAGAAAGAGCGAAAGAGAGAAAGAGAGAAGGAGTTGAGGAGGGTCATACAAGAGAGAAGGAGTTGAGGAGGGTCATACAAGACAGAGGGGGGTGAACAGAGAGATGGACTTTGAAGAAAGAATACTGATAGGGATCCACTGCATGAAAACGAAAAGCGCTTTCTCTCTCTCTGCTTGTACCTATCTATCTCTTTCTCTCTCTATATAGATATGAAGAGACATAGATAGGCACGCCACATAGACAAAGATGATCGGAGGAGAGGTGTAAGTGAGAGAGAGAAAATTTTAATCTATCTATCTACCTATCTATCTTTAATCTATCAATCTATCCATCTATATTTAATCTATCTATCTATCCATCTATCCTTGATCTATCTATCTTTAATCTATCTATCTATCTATCTTTAATCTATCTATCTATCTATCTATCTTTAATCTATCTATCTTTAATCTATCTATCTATCTTTAATCTATCTATCTATCTTTAATCTATCTATCTATCTTTAATCTATCTATCTATCTATCTTTAAT
>NW_027160247.1:0-310 GCF_002600585.1 Cystoisospora suis
GAAAGAGGCGAAAGAATTCAAGGCGAGGGTTTCTTGAAGAAGAAAGGCATGCGAAGAGAAGAGACAGTGTTAGATAGAATAGACGACAGAGATGTGTACGTACACCTCTGTATGGAGAAGACTTTGACGAAATTTTCTTTTTGACAGACGGAAGAGCTTCGAAGAAGATCGAGCGTGGGTGGGGTGAGAGAGAAGGACCTCTCTCTTCTCCTTTGCTGATTAAGAAGTTTGGAGAATCTCTTGGTAGAAGAGAAGAGGTGCCTTTCCCCGTAAGGCAAAAGAGAAGCGAGGAGAAGGAAGAAGAAGAAGA
>NW_027160247.1:608-839 GCF_002600585.1 Cystoisospora suis
AGAAAGAAAGAAAGATCGAGAGAGGTTCGATTCTTGATGGTACAAAGTTAGAAGGTGTAAGAAGCACACGACGAAGCTGACGGCTCGAAGGAGAAAAAGAGAGATAAGGTTTTGCTCCCTTCAAGAGAAACAATGGAGCCTTTCTTCTCTTCTCTCACTCCAAAAGACAGAGCTTCTGTCTTCTTTCTTCGCAAGTCCTTCCTCTTTCTCTCCTCTCATGCTTTTCTTCTT
>NW_027160248.1:0-304 GCF_002600585.1 Cystoisospora suis
GAGAAGGAAGAAGAAGAAGAATAAATGACTCTCTTTATCTCTACTATGAAAGGAAAGAAGAAGGAAACTTTCCTGTGTGACGAGGGAATCCTTCTCTTTTTCCCAAGGAGAGGCTTGGCCTCTCAATGGGTGAGGCCTCCTAAGGGCACAAAGAAGGATGCCTTCTCGGCGAAGAGAAGACGAGAAAAGGAGAGAACGTATAAAACAGAAGAAGAACGAGGAGGAAGAGGAGAGAGACGCTTTTGAAGGGTAGGAAAGAGGTCTCCTCTCGAGTTTTCCTCTTCCTCTTCTTCCTTTCCCGATT
>NW_027160249.1:0-280 GCF_002600585.1 Cystoisospora suis
GCGTCGACTTTGATCGTTTACCGCATCCAACATGTCTATAAATGGATCGATGACTCTTCATAGACGAAACAGCTAGGACGCCATGCATCGATCTCTGTAGCTAGCTACAGACACGTCACACTACTCCCCTCTCTCTCATTGTCTAAAAGGGTTTCCTCGATTTACAAAGATACCAAAGAGGAAGAGATCCACCGTCACTCTTCTTCTCTCTGTCTTCTTCTTCTAGTTAGTCTGATGGCTCGTGTGTCACCTGGCGAGAGACAAGGAGGAGAAGAGAAGC
>NW_027160250.1:0-279 GCF_002600585.1 Cystoisospora suis
AGAGAAGGGCTCAACAGGAGCATGCCAGGAAAGAAACAGCCCCGGACAAGGCAAATTCAGCTCACCAGAAGCTTGAGCATCCCCAGCAGATCACCCTCGCATCGCCTACGCCGCCTGGAGAGAGGAAAGGAGTACGGCGTGAGCAAACCAAGGAATTTGACGCCTCCTAGAAGAAGCTAAAAGTTAAAAGAGGATGCCAGGAACCTATTGGGAGCACCCCAGGGTCCTGGAATCGTGTTTCGTGTAGGGGAAACCCATGTCCCCGTTTTCGTGATCTGA
>NW_027160251.1:0-9580 GCF_002600585.1 Cystoisospora suis
GATCAAAGAGACCCACACACACAGACAGGGAAGGAGAGATTAACAAGAAGAAGAAAACGAAACGTCACTAGGAAAAGAAGAACGAGGAGGAGGAGCTGTAGATAGATAGATTAAAGATAGATTAAAGATAGATTAAAGATAGATAGATTAAAGATAGATAGATCCTGTTAATCTCTGGATGTGTTGGAGGAAGAAGGAGGTCGATTCGTTTGCTTCTTCTTTCTGTGGAGAACTCTCCGATAGCTCTTAGTCACAGCATGTAGACATAGAGAAAGCTTATATACTCTTCTCAATCACTCTCTCTCTCTATTCTCCTTCTTTCTATCTGTCTCTTTCTCTCTCTCTCTCTTCTCTTTCTTCCTTTCGATCTCTCTCTCTCTCTTGTACAAGAGAAAAAGCCCCTTTATACAACGAGAGAAGACATCTATGTGAACCTACACATTCGTATTTATATCTTTCTCTCGCCGATCCTCGGACGAGGGGAGTAAGACTCGATCACTATCAACCTAATCTATATAGAAGAGAAAGCCCACGACTCCTGTATGAACTTACAAGGCTAATGAGTTTGAGAATCCTCCGACAGAAGAGGTCGATTCTCCCGAAGATCTGATGCTCCGAGAAGTCGAATTGCTTCCCTTTAGGCATGGTGAGGAGCTTGTCTTTGGTAATGCGGTAGTGCTCATGATAGGCCTCGTTCAGACGCGAGCAAATCTCTAGCTTTTCTATCAGAGGGGCAGGCTCCTTCTCCCAGAGTTTGTCGTAATGGTCATCCTCTAAGATCACTCTCTTGCAGTTCACAATCATCTAGCAAACAAAAAGAAAAAGAAAAGAAAAAGAAAGAAGATAACGAAAAGGCAAAAGAGAAGATCAAGAAAGAAAGAAAGACCATTCAAAAGACGGAGAGGTAAAAAGAGTGAGAAAGAAAGAGTGAGAAAGAAAGAAAGAAAGAGTGAGAAAGAAAAGAAAAGAAAAGATAAGCCGGGCGGGGAGGTTAAACCGTAGAGCAGGCTAGTAGATACAAACGCTGTAGTAGAGAGATAGAAAGGGAGAGAGAGAGAGATAGAGATAGATATGCTTGGTCAAGATCCACACGGAAGGAAAGACGAGTTAATCACTATTTTTTCTTCTTCTCTGTCTTGGAGCAAATACATGTGTTGAATAGGAGAAACTGAGAAGTATGGACTAGTAATGCCGTAGACAGACATATCTATGAAGACGATATAGAGATACGGTCTGGATTGAAGCCATAGAGATAGAGAAATGTGTAATAGATGCTCCTCTTGTGCGCTGAGTCATATACAGATAGATACAGGTGGATAGATACGTCACATATCTACATGTATATATATAGGTATATATGTATTGGATGGAGGTGCTCTCAGTCATCATGGAAGGCGCTGTAGTGCATGGAGATAGGAGATAGACGGCTTTTTCTCCGTACACTTTATAGAAGAACTCTATGAGTTAAGACATATCTAGACATATATCTATAGCTAGATTCTTATACAAGGACAACTTCTAGACTTTTTCATAAACACGCAATGAATGCAGATGTGTATATATATATATGTCGATATACATATCATACATGTATGTGTAGATAAAGAGATCTGAGCTAGAAAGTGTCTTATCAAAAGGAATGAGAGAAAGGGAGACGGTAACGCTTCCTCTCTTCGTCTAGACGAGTATGTATATTTGTATGTGCATTAGATGTATATTTGTATCTATCTTTACAGGTATGTATATATATATATATGTAATCACACAGATCTACAAATAATGATAAATCCGTATGTATGTCTGTACGTAGAAATATCTCCCTATACATATTTATGGATGGATATAGATAGAGATGAAGAGACCACCTCATGTCTAGACAGATGTATGAAGGTGTCTATCTGTGTGGACAGGAGGTGTCGATTCTTTCCTTTTCTTGTCTGAAGAGAGAAAATGTCTTTACCTGGTTTGTGATTTTGATAAAGAAGTTGGTCATCCTTTCTGTCGTATTATAATATCTAGATATAGAATGGATCATAGTAATTGCATTCATTAAAGCCCCGAGATTGTCGATAATAGTTTGAGGTGTACCTACACCGCAACGCAGGAGCACCTCTCGATCTTCATGTGTTGAAACATGTAAAGAAAGTCACATCATTGAAAGAGACGTGAAAACGAGGCTTTTCTTCCTTTTGCCTCTTTTTCTTCTCTCTCATTCTCTTCTTTTCTTTCAAGTCCGTAGAGGTGCTAAAAGAAGCAGAGAAAGGAAGAAAGAAAGACACTCAAAGCAGCACGCATGCAAAATTCAGTCGAGAGAGAGGAAAGAAGCAAAAAGGGAAAGAAAGAAAGAGAACCCGACTGGGGATGTATATCTATAGATGTATTGCATAAATGTAGTTAAGGAAAGTGTGAGGTCGGTAAAGAGGACACTTAAGATACGGTTGTTGAGGCTCTATCAAAGCATAAATCGAGACATTCACGCAGGCATATCTATGGCCTCACTCTTACATTCTCATCATACACGTATATATACATCTATATATATATATATATGTATATGGGCATACCTATACATATATCTATCTATATCTGGATAGATATAGATTGATATACATCCATACATGTATATAGGGGTATCAATATATATATATATGGATGTATAGGTGTATGTATGTAAAGGGATTTGTATGGTCTCTATCTGCTGTTCTCTATCTTTCAGTGCCTCTTAAAGATGTGAACTCGTTATGAGGAAGGCCTTTCTTATTCTGCATGCAAGGATGTGTAGAGAAGAGATTTCGTGAGACAGAAAAGAGAAGAGCAAAGAGGACAGGAACAAGCAAAGAATGAGAAATGAGTGCGGAGCCATCGAAGCTGATCGACTGCTGGTCTTCGATCTCTTCTTCTCCTTCTCCTTCTTCTCCCTTCCTAGGTCTTCTACATTTGTATGTGTCTACAGATATGAAGAAAACAGGATAGACTGGGGAAGAGGATACAGCTATGAGAAGTCGGATCGATCTAATAGATCTAGATAAGGAGGGAAGTGCGGCGGCTCGTTGATATAATATACCTGTATAGAGAGGATCCATGAAATTTTCGAGGGTGCTAAGATACTTCACATTGTCTTTAGCTTCATTGAAGGCTTCTGTAATGGAAATATCTATCTGTTTACATCGACGCAAGGTATGAAAGACCGTCTGTCTTGACTTCGGCGTCACTTCAGACGTCATCTGTACATACAGCAGAACAGATGGGAGAGAGAGAAGCAAGAGAAACAAGACCTATATGAGCTAAGAAGACAAGGAGGAAAAGTGCATCTCTATGGAGGCATTTCTTTAGAAGATTTGATTGCTTTATGTAGAGACGTATGAGGAAAAGAATCGATAAGAAGAAGGGAAGATTGATGGATACAACGGTCTTGCGACAGCTTCTCAGGAAGTGGATATGATCAAAGAAGATAGTAGACCTCTTTGCTATCTGCATGCTCGATGTCTCATATGTATCTATACGAGACCACATGCTTGCCTTTACAAGGAAATCTGAAGAGGCAGATCATTCATTCAGACTTAGAAAGGAGAAAAAACAGCGAGGATGAATGGAAGCATAAAGGCCTGCAGTGTGAGGTCGACGAAGTGAAGAGAAAGAAAGAAAGAAAGAAAGAGTGAGAAAGAAAGAAAGAGAAAGTGTGTCTCTCTCTCTGTCTTCTTCGTCGTGGCTCTCTGTAAGCGTGGATGTTTCTTTCAAAGTAGGGGAGCACAGCAGTTCACTTGCTCCACACTGAGGGAGGAGGAGGACGAGGTGTATATACACCGGAAAGAAGAAACAAGTTGAAAGACTGTGTAAGTGTCTATACACCTGTGACACACACAAGACTTTTGCTATCAGAGGAAAGACATACTTACTTCGTAGGAATCCTCCTCCTCTCAGAAGAGACGAGATTTAGGAAGGAAAGAGCTAGAAAGAAACTTCGGTTTTATTCTATCCAAAGAGAAGAAAAGTATCTCCTTGAGGAGATAAGATGAGTATAAGGTCTGATGGTATCGGACTGAAGTCAAGAGGTGTCTGTCTTTTTTCTCATAATAGTCTTGAGCTTGGTGGGAAGATGAATTTAGAGATGAATGAAAGAGCGACGGGAAAAGAAGAACAAGAAGAAGAAGAAGAGAAAGAAGAGATGCTGTATGTTCCCCTCCTTTCTTTCGTGATCTTACCTTGCTAACGGAGTAGAGCGCCTGGAAGACAAGGCGGCAGTCCTCACTCTTTAGCTGCTCTATGATCGAATTCAATCGTTGCATGCGGTTTCTCCAATACTCAATCTGAAAAGAACAAGTAAAGAAACATAACGAGAAGAAAGACTTCGACCACACTCTCGAATCTAAGATAGGAATAGGAAGGGGCGAAACCGTCCACACATCTCTGCAAACACATCTCTAGCATATCTATATCTATGCAGATATATCTATATGAATATATATATATATACCGATATATATATATATTGGTGAATAGTACCGTGGGAAGATCTGTCCATCAGAGGTATATATGCTCGAATAGAGGTACTATACGGAGATACTTACAACATTATCTTACAGGTGTACATATCTAGATATAAGGATAACGTCATGCTTGGTTAATAAGAAGTGATAGAGTAGCTCATCGTGCATTTTCAAGATCGAGACCCTTCGTCAGGTCCTAGAGATCCATCGACCCTTGCTTAAATGCAGCCGCTTTCATAGAGAAATTGAAGGCTCTTTTTGTTTGATGAAAGAACCGCTCGAACTTTGCCTATGATGATAAGCCGGGGAAGAAAAGACACCTATTTTGTGCGACGCTTAAGTAGACAGAAAGTCAAGAAAAGCTACTTACAGCTAGCTAGCCGTAGAGCATAACTAAGGTCTTGCGCAAAAAAATATCCTAGACTCGCCGCCATCTTGGGAGATCTAGCTTCCATAGGCGCATGCGTGTGTGAGGATGGATGGCGGTTATGAGAGGACAGGAATCGACGGAGAGAAATAGAAAAAAGAAAGAGAATTTCCAACGAGCTTATGAGGTGAAAGTGTGGAAACATCAGTCCGCATGAAGAAGAAGAGACACGGTTAAAAAGAAGGAAGATCGAGTTGCTGGGGAAGTCTACGTCATGGAAGGGAGCAGACGGCCCCTATTCACACACATACACACGCACACCGGGAGAGATAGATAGGTAGATAGACAGACGGACATCTTGACGCCGTGATAAGGGAGAGAGAGAGAAAGAGAGAGGGAGAGAGAGAAATCTGATAAGAGAAGAATGGCCGAGTGACAGGAAGGTAGAAAAGACAAAAGGAAGGAGACAGCGTTGCGAGATAGGATGTTTTCTCCATAAGCTAGGGGTAAGGGAGTAGATTCGGAAGGGAAATAGAATTCGTTAAGAACTCATCCATTTGCAGTATCGACGGATAGATAGCTGTATGGCTGACGGCAAGAAGGTGATTGAAAGAAAGAAAGAAGAAAGAAGAGAGAGAGAAGAAAGAAACGGACCTCGCTTCGAGGACCAGCATCAGGGGCCTCTGTTGTATGTTCGAGTGACGTTTCTAGGTATTTTTCGATCTGTCTACACCAGTCTTCAAGAAGAGCTTCGAAATGAGCGACAGTCTCAGGATTACGAGCAGCTAGCGCCGGATCACGACGCTCTTCTTCGCTAATACGTCTGAAGAAGAAGAAGAAAGAAGAAAAAGATACCTGCCGAGTTTGAGAGGCTCTTACGGTTACTTACATGATGAAGACTGACTACTCGCCATCTCCCGTCCAGAAAGCAAAGGTCCTTTTTTCCTTTCTCCTTTCTCGACTCTTTCAGTAAGAAGGCATCGACTTCCATCTTGCATCACTTGACACACGGAGATGATATGATCGATAGAAACAGGGGAGACGAAATCTGTGTGAAGACTGTTTCATATCTAACAGATCAAGAAATAGAGAGATCCTCCCGTGGAAAAGCTCATTTAGCAGGAAGGTGGCAATGGACTGTGTGTAGAGAAGCTGGCGACTGTAATAAGATTTGGTACGTATCGATATGTCTATAAACCTTTCATCCCTGTTAGATCTCTGTGAGAATAGAAAGCGGTGCCGGCAAAACTCTCCGTTTATTTGAAGCACGAAGATCAACGAGAGCATGTCAACGAACTCACGCGTTGGACTGCGACCGCGTGCACACCATTCATTGCACATCTTCCTTTATCTATGGAGAGAAAGGGAGGGAGTTACTTTTTTGTCAGTTGCATATGCTGTTCTTTCAACTGTTGTCTCTAGAGTACGGAAAGAAGTCTATAAGTTTGTCAAGATTTGAAGTAGAAGACTGTTGGAGTAGCCGAAAGAATAGGCAGAGAAAGAAGGAAACAGGAGGTGAAGAAAAGACAAGACAGGCGGGGAGGGAAAGTTTTGAGAACGTACGAAGGATCTGGTTTTCGTAATTCGATTCCGCATGATAGGGAATGAATAGCATCGGAGAGATCTTTACAGAAATTCCGAAATCCACAGATGAAATCGCGACGTTGTTCATTCTGACAGTTTTTCCTGTACAGTCAGTAATGATCATAGTAGTCGTAGTAGTAGGAGTGAGAGTGCAACAGAGGAAAACGTAGACGCTAGAAAAAGAAGCAAGCCATCGTTGATCTCTATCTATTCCCTCGGCGGTGTCCTACAGCCAACTCGATTCCTTATTCGATTCTTTGGTTACAGAGACCAAAAGCAGAGACGTTTATAGTCGGTTAAGTAGAAAGGCTTTGTCAGTGAAGACGTGTGTGCAAAGGAAAGAGAGAGATAGCTGGTAAACAGAAACGCAGTTCATTACATCCATCCCCACATACTCTATGAAACGTTCTAACTCTAAGGAGGTAGGCGATCAGTTTTGAAAGGAAGACGAAGGATGATGGGTGGATGCTTTTCGTGGTAGAAGTCACCGTTTTTGATTGAGGGTGTATTCCGGAAAGTAAAGCTGAAGGTTAGATGAGACGAATCTAGTGTCTCAAACTAGTCGGTAGTGGCTGCAATGGATGGATTATACCCAGGGTAGTGATCTCGAGGTTTGTTGTATCACCGTGTACAGGAGTCTTCTTGCTTTTCTTTCTCCTCTAGCATGAAGGGCAGCAGATGTAGCCGCTCCCCCGTGAGCCCGAAAGGTGCGGGTGCGACGAAGGGGTATTATCCATACCACAGAGACTCATGTCTTACGAAAACCGATCGCAGGGTTGTGTGTAGTCTCGGTGCCGGAAAGAACTGTTCAAGGTGCCACAGCAGCCTGCTGAATTCTTATCTTTCACACACTCGCGCCCCGTCGTCTATCTATCCGCTAACTACATCGATGTGGTAGTCTCTCGGTGCCACGTACATAGATTGTTGAGTCGGGTTCTTCTTTGCCTGTCAAACTCAGTTCCAAGGGCTGTCGAGCTCTAAAGACGTCTCCTGTGAAGAAGATTCTACCTTGCTGCGCCGCCACAGTCAGACTGCAGGTTTAAGATCGGTCATGAGCTTGTTGACGTGCTTGTCCCTCTGGATGGCTTACGTCTAAGGGCACCTGGGGGTCTACATTCGGCATAAAACCTCCTTACCAGTCATTCTCATTGAACCGCTCCACGACTGGGAGAAAGACGTCTGCAAGCGTCACATCTAGACTGGAAAGAGGGGCTGCAGCAACTTCCCCGAAGAGAACCTCGCAATCAGACGGAACGTTCAAGTTTACAGCTTTTCCGCGAGGCGTTGTCTTGAGAAAGTAGATCGACCTTGACTCCAACCCAGACTCTGTTCCATCTGACGGAGATCCAGAAGAGATCGGAAAGCCTTCAGTTTTGCTTTCCCGTGAAGAGACTCGAATCGAAACCATCCAAGGCTTCCCTTCTTTATTTCTCAGGGGAGTACCGAGCCACCCCAGGAGTGTCCAATGTACGGTATCAATTTTTGAGAGGTTCCTTCTCATGCTCCGTGAAGTTCGGAGAGTTTCCTCGTGGAAGAAAACCCCGGTTTTTCTGCCCAGGAAAAGGACCTTTTTTCCTAGGCATTCGAGACTGCTGCTGTACTAGAAACCGATACAACTGATCCCCTTTGTCAGTTGCGACGAGGTAATGCGAGACACTTGACAGGGCTATTATGTCAGTGATTTCTGGTGAGGCCTCATAACTATTGAGGGAAAGTAGCCTCTGCAGGCTCCTGTGTGCTATAGCGAACGAGGCGAAATAGACCAACTCTGCTGCTGTTCACTGACAGGGGCATGCCGTGGGACCTGGTTGCGATTTCAGCGAGAGATCATAATGCTCCAGGAAAACCGCCCCCGGTTTTGTTGCCTTGGATGAGAGATGGCTTCAGTGCTCGTGTCGCTGGTGCACTGTCGACAGGCTAACTATCCTCTTGTGCTATGCCTGGGTATCCCTCTGGAGCACTTACCCGTGCAGATGAGCTTGGCATCTAAGGACGGATCGGGAGGTCCTGGGGTTGCATTTCTTGACTCTCTTGGCTTTTGATAACCAAAGAGGACGTACTGACGACGACTAGTCCCATTCAGGAATTTCTCAATCTTTGGGTAAAACTGCCCACGGAACGAAGCTTCTACAGCGTTCTCGTCTTCCTCAAGACCAAAGGCCGCGACAATCTGAGATATCATCCAACGATGGCGGGGGTGTAGTGCCGCCATCGTGGGTGACTGAAAGAATAAAGCGCTGGAAAGTGTTGAACAGCTGTCCTAGTCAGCGGTCTTCACCGTAGGTCACGCGGTTTCCACGCGCCTAGCATGGCATACCACCCCTGAGGAAGTCATATCCTAGTGCCCTTACAGTAAGACGGTGTCACCTCCCCGTACCATGGTCATCCCAGCCGTCTTTGGAAGAGCATTCGAGGCTCTAACACAGAGTCCCACCTCGTTAAGTCGTTGTGTGTAGAGCAGAGATGCCAGGCAGTCGTGTAGCTATACCCCGGCCAACTTGCGGGAGACAGATAGTCCGCAATCGCAAATATCCCCCGTAGACTCCTAGCTGAATCAGCGCCGCAGATTCGACGGCTTCTCTTCTGACACTAACGCGATAAGCTTGCCGGCTTTGTCCGCCAGCACCCTAGGAAAAGGATGAGAGAGTCTATCGTCCACACTGGAACATCCGTGACGCAGCCGTCGCGCTTTGGCAAGAATCGAGAGACTGGATATTAGACAAAAAGAAGCTGCCGTTGAAGGAAAGCGGTTGAAGGGTTTCGCCGATGGAGGGAGGAGTTCAAAGAAGCGTGTTTCAGAGAGGAAAGTTGAAAGAGAAGAGCAGTTGGCCGAATTTTTTCACCCGCTGCGAGGAACTACACACAAAAGAAACGAGCGCCTGTTTTCTTAAGCTTGAAGACGAGTCCGACGAGGAAAAAAAGCGCGCTGCTGCTAAGGTAGATTTCTCTTTAATGAGCCAGAGTTAACACAATTTTGTCTTCTCGGCAAGCTCTCCTTACTGGTTAGAACCCAAGACAAACCACGTTCATCTTTTCGACTGTCTTTCTAGATAAGGCGAGAGCCGGGAGGCAAGGCTACTACTATCAAAGGCGTTATCACCATTTAGAAGGCCCGCCCACCATCCCCCGTCCTGCTTCTCTT
>NW_027160252.1:0-194 GCF_002600585.1 Cystoisospora suis
GAGTTGGCTCCCGTGAGCCGTTGCGGCTCGCCGGGGGTCCCGATGTCGTTTCCGTGGGTATTTCTTATTTGTTTTCGTGTTTGCTGTGGTTCAATGGTTAGCAAATGCCTTTTGCTTCCCATTGATACCTACTTTGTGTGGAAAGCTTGTGTTTTGCCCTGCCGGGCTGCCTTCTGTTTTTCTGCGCGCGGCGC
>NW_027160252.1:253-1639 GCF_002600585.1 Cystoisospora suis
TCCCGCCTGGAAATTCTTGGCCTACTTTGGCCTCGTTAAGCTATCCGTGAGTGGATTATCCATTCTAAACGTTCTACTTCGGCTTAGGCTTCTGTCGGAGCCTTAATACCGCTTTCCTAAAATCCACGGACCGTAGTTCCGTCCTTGCGGACCGTGGGTCAGCTTGGCTTGCCCGATTATTAGCTCTACTGTTTGGCCCGTGTTTGGCCTTTCCTATATTTCCTGGTTTTTCTGGTGCTCTTCTGAGCTTCGCGGATCCGGAGAGGCTTCCCTATCCTTATCCTACTTATTAGGCTCTTTTAGGAGCCCCACTAGTTTCGTGTGTGAGCCGTGCTGTTGCCGTGCTGCCTAACGCGGCTTGCGCGGGTCGGAAAGTCCGGCCGTTGCGATCTCCTCAAGAAGTGTGCTCCCGCCTTGCTGCGGGGTTATAATAAGTCCTAAAATCGTACAAGGTGCCTAGCTCCCCTTGAATTAGCTTTTCACGTGGGCTGGCCGCTGAGATCGGCCAAAATCGCGCTTTGCTATGCGTGAGCTGCGGGGTAGACAGCACTTGCCCCGGCTCTGCTATTTTGGTGCGAAATATCGGTTTTCCTAAATTCGCGCATACGGCTATAACTTAGGTATCTCTAGATACCTCTTCTTCCCCTCTATCTGATTATGCTAATTTCAAGGCGGCGCGGGGCCTAGGTGCCGCGCGAGGCCGCCGTGTCATTTACGGCTTCTGCCGTAGATCGTGGAGACAGGGTCATGGGTCTCCCCTACACCAAACGGGTTTCTGGGTCCCCGGAACGCTCCCAACAGGCTCCGGTGGTTTCCTTCTTGCTTTTAGCCTCCCCTAGGGGGCGTCAATCTACTCGTGCCGCTCGCCCCCGCCGTACTCCTTTACGCTCTGGTGACGGTGTAGGCGGTGCGTCGGCGATCTGCTGGAGATGCTCAGGGTTCTTGTGAAGCGAGTTTGCCTTTTCCGAGGCTGTAATTCTCCCGGTATGTCCCTGCTGGCCCTGTCTCTCGGTTGGTAGGTCGCTGGGTGCGTGATCTGGCCGTTCTTGGTCCCTGGGAACTTCGTCCGCCCCGCTTATCGTTTTCTCGGCTTCCGCGCTCGATGTGCGTCGATCTCCTGATCTCGGGTTCGGTCTTCCGGCCTTGTTACTTTCGCTCAGAGAGCTCTTGGCCCCTAGAATTGACTGCTACTATCGTTGGTCCGCGAGGTTTCCTTCTTCCTCTGCTGCGTCGTCACGTAACCTGAATTTCGGTAGGTCGTGGACGTTTGACTTGACTTCGTGCGGTTCACGATCGCCACTTCGGTAGAATAGGCCACTATTTCGTGGCGATCGAGGCAGGATTGCAAAAGCATGACAACCCTACCCCCTTGGAAAAATAGCGTAG
>NW_027160252.1:1953-2086 GCF_002600585.1 Cystoisospora suis
AGTTTGACGGCGTTTTCGCCGATGAGCTCGATGATCTTGAATGGTCCACGAAAGCGGTGTCGTAATGCCTTAGATCCTTCTTCTAACGGGAGGTTGGCTGTGCTTAACCATACCTCCTGTCCAACTTGGAAAG
>NW_027160253.1:0-473 GCF_002600585.1 Cystoisospora suis
CGCCGTACTCCTTTCCTCTTCCTGGACGGCGGAGGCGATGCGTCGGTGACCTGCTGGGAATGCTCAGGGTTCGGCGAGGCGAGTTCGCCTTCCCCGGGGCTGTCCCTCTCCGGGTATGCCTCTGTTGAGCCCATCTCTCTCGATTGCTGGGCCGTTGAGTGCGTGATCTGGCCGTTCCTGGCCCCTGGGAACTTCGTCCGTTCTGCTGGTCGTTTTCTCGACTTCCGCGCTTGATGTGCGTCGATCTGCTGATCTTCGGTTTGGTTTTCCGGCCTTGCTACTTTTGCGCTAGGGAGCGCTTGGTCCCTAGAATTGATTTATACTGCCTTTGGTCCGCGAGGTTTCCTTGTTCTTCTACTGCGTCGTTACGAATGTTAGATTTCGGTTGGTTGCAGACGATTGCCTCAGCTTCGTACAGCTCACGATCGCCACTCTGGTAAAAATGAACCACTATTTCGTGGCGATCGAGGCAG
>NW_027160254.1:0-517 GCF_002600585.1 Cystoisospora suis
GTGCGTGGAAGTGGCTACACGGAGGCTACCTTTCGTGCAAAGCTACGCGTGAGGAAAAGCTCACCCGAGCCTTCCCTCCCGAACGCTTTGTTACACCCGGCCTGCCGCGTGGTCTAGTCGTCAAGCGCGGGCGCTTTAACCACACTTTGCATGCGGCTCAGCTGACGGTTAAGTTGCAGCGCGCTTCTATGACTGCTTCTGGCGCTCTTCTGCACTGCATGCAACTACTCTGGGTCAACTTCCCCTCTCACGCGGGGTAATGGACTAATCTAGCGTTACTTCCTCACTCTATTATCGCATTACCTACTCTATTCCTTTACTTAGTGACTTTGGCTTTCGCTACTGTAGTGATCCGCACTCTTTCTCACTTAAGAACTCGACGTATCGTCGTCCGCACTTCTCCTACCGTACACTTGCGCTTCGCTCTCACATTCACTCTGACTTCACGTCCACACTTCTCTCACTCTCTCATGAATTGTACACACAGCACTTGATTATGCAACACCTTTACTCTCCC
>NW_027160255.1:0-258 GCF_002600585.1 Cystoisospora suis
GTGCGTGGAAGTGGCTACACGGAAGCAACCTTTCGTGCAAAGCTACGCGTGAGGAAAAGCTCACCCGAGCCTTCCCTCCCGAACGCTTTGTTACAAAGTGGTGGACACTGCGAGGACCCACCAGTGAAAATTACTTTTCCCGGCGCTTTGGTAAAAGTGTTAAAATTTTCATAATGGAGCAGCACGAAGAGGAATTGCGCCGGCAAATGGCGGAAAAGAAGCAGGAGGAAGAAGAGCGCCGCATTCGAGAGCACGAGA
>NW_027160256.1:0-2115 GCF_002600585.1 Cystoisospora suis
ATAGATTAAAGATAGATAGATAGATAGATTAACGATAGATAGATAGATAGATAGATTAACGATAGATAGATAGATAGATAGACAGGTATATCTAGATATATCTCGATACATTCATGTGTGTTGATGTAGGTCTCTACGTGCCTTCTTTTCTTTTCGAAAGTCACAATTCCTCTCTTTCTAAGTGGAGATATTACTAGCAGTTCTTCTTTCTTCTTCTCCTTCTTCTGCCGTTCTCTTCTTAACCAAACCTCGGCCTGCCTTTCCTTCCAGAGTAACTCTTCTTTCTTTCTTTCCTTCCTTCTTTCTCCCCTTTCTCTCTTTCTTTTTCTTTGGAGAAGATGATCAAGTTCATTCTTCTTGTGAATAAACAAGGCCAGACTCGCCTCTCTCAGTACTACGATTTTCTTACCATACCTGAGAGAGTTGCGCTGGAAGGAGAATTAATCAGAAAATGCCTCAGTCGCACAGAAATGCAATGCTCCTTCATTCAATATAGACAGTATAACATCATATACAGAAGGTCAGATACATAGAAAACAAACGAACCTATCTATCTATATATCTATCTATCTATCTTTAATCTATCTATCTATCTATATATCTATCTATCTTTAATCTATCTTTAATCTATCTTTAGTCTGTCTTTATCTATCTGTCTATCTATCTATCTATCTATCTTTATCTATCTATCGATCTCCAATCTATTCATCTATCTATCTTTAATCTATCTGTCTAATTTTAGTCTATTTATGTAGTTCCACAGAAGATGTATTGAAAGAATCCAAAGAATATGTACTGAGAGACGTGAGGACCCTTCCCACGAGAGTGAGGTACGGGCAGGTGTATATACACATTCTTCTTCTCCCTCTCTCCTATTTTTCTTCTCGTGTAAAGATCTTTTTGAGAAGGAGTAAAGAGAGACATGTCTCCAGTGAGAACCCTCATCACTCTTTTCTTTCGTCTTCTTCTTCTTTCGTTTTCATCTCTTGCTGGAGAAGTTCATTGGGCGAAGGTAGAGGGGAGAAGGAAAGGAAGTTCGATAGACATCCTTATAGATAGAATCGCCTGTCTCGGTTCTCTAATTCACCTGCCTGTCTCGTAGGTCCTGTCTCTTATGAGATTCATGCTGTCTACACCTCCCTTTCTATGTTGCTTTGCCGGTCTCCTATATGGTAATTCACAAATACACGCTGGGACCTGCACACCCGTGTAGACGCGGAGACGTCTATCTATCTATCTATCTTCAATCTATCTATCCATCCCTAATCTCTCTGTCTATCTTTTCCTTTTTGTTCTTTTCTGTTTCTTTCAGATATGCGAGCTTATATTTTATCGTTGGCGTGCAGGATGACGAGGTGAATGAGCTAGCTGTCTTAGAGTTCATTCATTGCCTCGTAGAGACTCTAGACAAGTTCTTCGAGAATGTCTGTGAGCTAGATATCATGTTTCATCTGGAGAAGACTCACTTCATTCTCGACGAAATGGTCATGAATGGCTGTATTGTCGAGACCAATAAAGCTAACGTCCTCGCACCCATACACATGATGGACGTCGCCTCCTCGAATTCATAAGAAAAAGAACACATAGAAAGATCAATACAGACATGAACCAAAGAGAAACAGATCATCCATCCATCGATCAATCGATAGATAGATAGATATTCTCCTTGTAGTCAAGCTTACCTCCCCTCTATCTATCGATCTATCTACGATACGCGCTAGTCGTCTATATATGCATACGATATGTTCCTTTCATGTGTGTGGATACTTGGCCGTCTCTAGCAGTCCCTTCGGCAGTTCTTTTCTTGTGCCTCTTGTGGAGGTGGAGGTCTGCGTGTGAGCGACTGCATCGACTCGATTACTATGCAATTATATATGAGGGATGTTTGAAAGAGATTCTCTTCTTTCACCGATGTTTCGTCAGTTATTTCTCGCTTCTTAAAGCTGGGGAGAGCGGGGAAGATGTTCTTCTCGCCTTCGTGCCATTTTTGATCTTGTCCATATCTGCTCTTCTTCCTTCTTCTTTTCTTTCCTCCTGTTTCTTTGAGCTTCTCTGCTGATAACGTGGTTTCTTCCTCTTGCCATTCGTCTCCGTCTCTCTCTGTCTCTCTCTGTC
>NW_027160256.1:2420-2701 GCF_002600585.1 Cystoisospora suis
CTACGTTTTCGAATCTTCTTTCTAATTGCTTTCTTCTCAAATCTTGAGAGAAGTGTGACCCTTTTGATCCTTCCTCTCCGCTCGAGACTTCTTCGCCTTGTGAAAGTCGAAAAGAACGCAAGAAATTTCTTCGCTGTGATAGGGATGAAAAAAGGTGGATATACAGCAATGAAGAAGACAACAGCAAGAAGAAGATAGTGTTTAGGTAGGAGTAAGAGTAGTAGTTGCGTCTTCTTCCTTCACACAGTCGCACTGAGGCTGATGGTCTCTCTTCTCGTCTC
>NW_027160257.1:0-573 GCF_002600585.1 Cystoisospora suis
CCCCCCCCGCCTCCGGGACCTTGAACCGGAGCAAGAAACTCGTTCCTCATCAAGTTTCGGTAGTGATCCGCTTCTTTTTCGTCCAGTCTCTCCACCGTCATTCAAACAATCTTTCTTCTTCCTTTCCTTCTCGCGCCACCCCAGAAGTCCCATCTGCTTCTTAGCATTATCCACCTCCATCATAATATGTGTAGGGGGGGTGGGTAGTAACGCCTTTTTTCACTCCTAAAGCTTAAGATTTGACTTGATTTTTCTCCCTGGTCGTTTTCATTCATGACAAGCACTCCTGCTGCTTACTGTTCACATACACACCACTATACCCTAATTTATCGGCATCATACACATACGCACACCCGAGTAGTCTTTTAGAGACAAAGCATGCATCCATCATTCATCTATCTGACTGTTTCTGTTCCCCTCTCTTTCTCACATCTCTCTCTTTCTCTCTCAAGCCCCCTTTCTCCCTCGTCGTGTCTACGCACCTGCTGCTACTTCGTGCATCTAGAGAGATGAATATCTCAGGCAACACAGATTTTCACAAAGAACAATAGGAAACAAAGAATCTCCATCTAT
>NW_027160257.1:812-984 GCF_002600585.1 Cystoisospora suis
GAGGGTGGCGCTTCGCCGTTCGTGTTCTTCATAGGAGAAGGAGACCCTCTAGCAGGCGCGGTGCCATTGGATGAGACTGCAGCTGTGGGGGGCCGGCGTGAGACGAGGTGACTTGTTTCTTTTCGCCCTCCTTCTGACGAAGAGAGACTTTCTTCGCCTGTCTGGTGGTAAT
>NW_027160257.1:1065-1402 GCF_002600585.1 Cystoisospora suis
GAAGAAGAAAGAAGTAAAAGAGAGCAAAGAGACGTGTTGCTCTACATGAAAGTAGCATGCGACCCCATATAATTACAATTCTCTCCGCGATACTTAAGTCACGAAGTCGGGTTAAGAAAGCCTTCTCTCTTCTTCTCTCTTCCAGCAAAGATAAGGACGAAGCACAAGATGAGGAGGAAGAGGCTCCGGATGAAGAGTACATCTTTCCTCTATGATAAGGTTGGGGGCCATAGAAATCATCCATCAAATAAGGAGAAGGAGATCCCCGACACGGAGACCGTTTTGACGATAGAGAAGAATCGCATGCAAAAGTCGAAGAAGATGAAGAAGAAAGAAG
>NW_027160257.1:1794-2107 GCF_002600585.1 Cystoisospora suis
TCCTCCTCCTCCTCCTCCTATGCCTTCCCACATCACACTCTTCGCTGTATGGCTAGCTGCATGCGCCATACCATCAGCGACAGCTAGAAGTCCCCTAACAAATCTCGATGGAAGGTCTCTCTTTCTCTTCCTTTCTTGTTCTTCCTCTCCTGCATAGACACCTGTCAAGGCGTTCCCGCTGGAGTTGTCCGAAGAATGATACGACCCATCCGCTAAAGCTTTCTGGTGGTAGTCGCCCTCCTCTAGCTCAAAGATATCTTGCTGTTGCTGCTGAGGAGGAGGAGGATAATAAGAACCAGAAGAAGAAGAAGGA
>NW_027160258.1:0-233 GCF_002600585.1 Cystoisospora suis
CGGCGGTGTTGCCGCGAAGTGTTTACGATTGTCGGTGTCGTGCAAGGACTATTGTGGGGAGGGCTGTTGAGTTTCGTTGCGTTGGAAATTGGTTTTAAATAACTTCGAAAGAGAAACCGCTCATCTTTGCTCAACTCGGTACTTTCAAAAACTCGAGTCCGGTCACCCTAGCGCAAGGTGTTGCACGGTCGTGACCGCCACACCACCCATCCTGTCCGGGGAGACTCATCCGC
>NW_027160259.1:0-245 GCF_002600585.1 Cystoisospora suis
GAACCTGAGAAGAACTTAGAAGGATGTCAACGCCTATTAGCTAATTACTATAAAGGTATTCAAAAGGAATTACATCCAGATCGGAGAGTCTGAATGTTATCAATTAGTCATGAAAGACCAACCTAAGAAAAACATCATGAACGGGGAACGTATCATGTGTTAACTTTAGCATGTCCTTACGTACAGATCGTGTTCGAAAAGAGGGGAAGGAACGCCTGAATAGGGGGGGAGAGGTGTCAGAGGTT
>NW_027160260.1:0-3340 GCF_002600585.1 Cystoisospora suis
TCCGCTATGCGCGAGTTGCGGAGTAGACGGCGCTTGCCCCGGTTCTCCGCTACTTTGGTGCGAAATATCGATTTTTCTAAATTGGCGAGTACGGCTATAGTTTAGGTACCTCTAGATACCTCTTCTTTTCCTCTATCTAACTCGGCTAATTTCAAGGGGGTGCGGGCGCGAGACCGCCTCGCAATTTCCGACCTCTACTGCAGATCACGAAAACGGGGTCGTGCATCTCCCCTACACTAAACAGGTTTATGGCTCCCGGGAACACTCCCAATAGGTTCCCGTGGATCCCTTCTTGTTTTAGCCTCCCTTAGGAGGCGCCAATCCTCTTGTCCCGCTTGCGCCGCGCTCTGGTTCCCGTAGTTTAACCTGCGATACCGTGGACCTTTTAAGGTAATCACCCGAGTGGGGGAAAGAGCGTACAAGCTGAAACTACCGCCGTCGATGTTGATGCATCCTGTTTTCCACGTTTCATTATTGAAGCCATGGAAGGGGATACATCTGGGTTACGAAGCGCTACAAGTGCGCAATTGTCGGTAGGGAGAAACCAATACGAGGTACAAGGAATCTTCAAGCATCGGGATAACCCCATAACAGGACAACGATGGTTTAAAGTATTCTGGATGGATGGGAGCACCACTTGGGAACCCGAAGAACATCTAGAAGGTTGCCAACAATTGTTACAGAACTACTACAAGGGAATCCAAAGATATCCTCCTGAAGCCAGGAGACCCAGTCAATGGAGAAGCCATCCAACGTTTGAAATGGGCCAAAGAGACTGTAGGTCGTAAAGTCGTTGTGATTGGTCATCGACCTAACTGTTGTGACAGTATGTTTTCCCTCAAAAGGAGGGGGGAATGTTTTGTGCAGGGGGAAGAGGTGTTAGAGTTTTACTCTGCCCCGCTGTGCTTAACAGGGATCAACCTCCCTGCGACTCTGAAGCCGTAAAGGCCATGTACCAAGAGTCTAGTACCTGAAAGGTTTAATTATGTGTCCTAGGAGACAGTTCGTACGTGGTAGAGATAAACAAATAAGGAATGTACCATAAAGTTTGGTGAAAAAGCAGGTGCTCAGTGAGTCAAAGCGAGTGTATTTCCTCCTGAAGTAGTGATAAGATAACCGAACAACGTGTTGAAGCCTCTCTGATGCCTGTTTGGACAGACAGGACCGAATATTGGTCGAGCCTCCACAACTCGAAAGACATCATGACGCGTAACAACACCGGGGAGCGTGTCTCGGCCAAGCTGAACAGACAAGAGGACCTCGGAGACGCCGTCCAAGCAGGACGAGAACAGAGTGAGAACAGAAAGTGTAGAGAAGATATAGATTAAATTCGAGCGCCCCGAGAGAGTTGAATTGGCGGGAAGAACAGAAAGAAAGCGATCAAGTGCCGTGAAGTTTCTTTTTTCTTGATTGAGAGGACCGAAGTCGGAGTTAGAGGTGTGTGTGTGTGCTCGGACGTGACGATCCGTTTGGCGTGTGCGTGAAAGTTGATGTGTGAAATCAGTGGATGAGAGTAGACACATTTTTTTTGGTATGACTGAAGAAAACCTGGAACTTATTAAAGCCGTTAATACCGTTCATGAACCGGGAAGAGCCTTTCGAAGAAGGGACGAATTCAGCCTTGGGTGGCACTTACCCATGGAAAGACCCGTTTGGGGGAAGACCTAGCCGTGATTTTCGGACCGGTTACCGGTCAGAAGAGCGTCGTGTTGGAACACTAGGGAGGATTAGTAGGTTGGAAATGAATCCCCGCTGAAAACCTCATCTCCTCGCGCCGAGATTCAGCGGAGGGGGCGGCCTGAGAGTAGAAGGAGTAACGTTTGGGCGGTAGAGCGACGCGGAAGCCCTCTTCCCCAGGCGATTCAAGCGGCACAGCAGGTTTCCCCGAGATCCGTGGGCTCTACCCCTGCGTGCTAGGGGGCACCACTACGGCTACTGCGTGCGTAAAAAACCCCTAACCCAGGTGAGCGCACCCGGGATCAGTTGGCACGACCGTTAACTTAAGAGTGATAACTGTCGGGAGCGGCGTCACGAGCAGGGGGGGAGTCGGGATCGTTTTGACCGCCACCTCGCCCAGCCTTGACCTGTGACAGGTCCTCTCCGGCGACGGTGTAGGCAATGCGTTGGCGATCTGCTGGGGAGGGCTCAACGTTCTGGTGAGGCAAGTTCGTCCTCTCCGGGGCTGTAATTTTCCCGGTACACCCCTGCTGAGCCTGTCTCTCAATTGGTAGGCCGCTGCGTGCATGATCTGGTTGTTCTCGGCTCTTTGGAAATCCGTCCGCTTCGCTCGTCGTTCTCCCGACTTTCGCGTTCGATGTGCGTCAGTCTCCTGCTCTTAGGTTTGGTCCTCCGGCTTTGTTACTTTCGCGCTAGGGACCTCTTGATCCCTAGAATTGATTGCTACTATTGCTGGTCCGCGAGGTTTCCTTCTTCCTCTGCTGCGTCGTTACGTAACCTGGATTTCGGCTGGTCGTGGACGTTTATCTTGACTTCGTACAGTTCACTTTGGCAAAAAGAGGCCACTATTTCGTGGCGATCAAGGCAGGATTGCAACATCCTGACACCGAAGGTGTAGCAGACGAACTGGACTGCCAGAACGCCGAGTTAGCCGCCGAGGAGGCTAAGTCAGCATCTTAGGTTCTTCGCCGAAGGTACTGGTTCGAGGTGGACGAAGTCTGCGTTGGGTCAATAGACTATGGGAGACGATCAACCCACACCCAGTCGAGATAGCACCCCTTCGGACACCAAAGTCGACTTCGCGTAGTCTCCGGACGCCAAGAATCATTACAACACACCTCATCTTCTTCTTTGTCTACTTTCGTCTCGTCTCTGTCTCCTGTACTGGTTCACTCAAGGTTTCCCTAACTTGGTTGATCTGTCCTGTCTAGGGGATTAGTCCTTTAGCACACCAAGTCTTCCGTTGTTAGGCCGATCTTAGCTTAGAGCCCGTCCTTGGGGCCATAGTGCTCGAGCCGGGCCCGGGCCTCTCTGTACGCTTTAAGTTCCCAAGTCTAATTGATCTAGGTTCATACGAGCCTCCCAACTCTATGTCTATAGAGTGCACTTACTTGTCCCAACTTTCTCTATTTACAGATGGAGGCACAACACAAAGTATACCTCTACTTGTGCGGTTTATCCTTACACTGGATAGTGATTGCCCTCACACAAAATAACTAGAACACTTTCATCCCCATAGTCCCACAGCATGAGAGTTGGAAGACTCTGACAACAACAGAGTTCGCACTCACGGCTTCCTTCAGGGAGTCCAAGTCTCTACTACACTCTTCCCAACTTCGCAAACTTCACTATTTCGAAAACCCTTTTCTCACACTATCACAAT
>NW_027160261.1:0-311 GCF_002600585.1 Cystoisospora suis
TAAGTGTGGTGAAGAAGAATGATTGTGTAGTGGAGTGAACTTTCCTGGTGCGAGGACTTGTACATTAGGGCACCCCTCGGTGCCTAATGCGGTTTAATCGCTCATTGGTCCAACGGTTGGGCGAAAGGGCCCACGGAACGTCCGGGATCGATGCTCTGAGCAACCTGCACGGCCGACCGGGGAACCTAGCAGTCCCCTCGGAGCTAGCGCGGCCCGAATAATAGCCGCCAGCCTAGCCTGAAGCCAACCCGGAGGCGTAGATTCGAGAAGAAGTTGGACCGGCCCGAGTGGTCCGAATTGCAGGCCAGCCA
>NW_027160262.1:0-278 GCF_002600585.1 Cystoisospora suis
CTGCGTTTCTGTGCGCGGCGCCCGTTGTCTTGCGGCCGCCGGCGCATGCAGCTTCTAAGGCGGGAGGATTTCCCGCGCGGATTTCCTTGGCCTGGTTTGGCCTTTCTGGGCTTTCTAAGGTTATGCTAGCTATGTTAAGTGTTCTTTCTGCTGATTAGGCTCCTCTAGGAGCCCTAAAACCGCCTATCGAAAATCCACGGACCGTAGTTTCCTCCTCCCGGTCCGTGGGCCAGCTTAGCTGTCCGTCTATTAGGCCTTGGCGTTTGGCCATTGTCTGG
>NW_027160263.1:0-269 GCF_002600585.1 Cystoisospora suis
GAGAAGCAACAGCAAGCGAAAGCAAGTGGACCGGCGAACGGGGAAATTATGTCAAAAAGGTGGGAAATTGACGAAGACGGCTGGATAACTATCGGTTCGGGGAAGAGCAAGTGCGCTAAGTTGAATGGTACTGTGCTAAGTCCTGAGCGGGCTAAGTGGTGGCAAGTTGTGCGGGAAGCCGAAGCTAACGAACTTAAACCGGGGGAAACCGGTGCATTGGAGTTGGTTCCGGCACGGGACTCGGGACGGGCAAAACACGGAACGAAAAG
>NW_027160264.1:0-318 GCF_002600585.1 Cystoisospora suis
GAAGTGCGCGAACAAGCGGAGTGAACTACCGGAAAAAGCGCGGTGCAAAGGGAAGCAACAGCAGGCGAAAGCAAGTGAACCGGCGAACGGTGAAATTATGTCAAAAAAGTGGGAAATTGACGAAGACGGCTGGATAACTATCGGTTCGGGGAAGAGCAAGTGCGCTAAGTTGAATGGTACTGTGCTAAGTCCTGAGCGGGCTAAGTGGCAACAGGTCGTGCGGGAAGCCGAAGCTAACGAATTTAAACCGGGGGAAACCGGTGCATTGGAGTTGGTTCAGGCACGGGACTCGGGTCGGGCAAAACACGGAACGAAAAG
>NW_027160265.1:0-376 GCF_002600585.1 Cystoisospora suis
AAGCGACCCCTAAAAAGGGAGGGCTCCCAGAGGACGGAACGGAGCCGGAGAGAAGACGAACCCTTCCGACTAGAGAAAGCGGACGGTTCGGAGCTCCCAGCGGCCAGCCCCAGCGAAGGAGGATGGCAGAGAGGCGAAGAACAACCAGGAACAAGGAAACGAGAGGTCGCAAGCCAAAGTATGCTCCATGGTGCACTTTCGCTCCTGGTTGAAGAAGGGCCAGGTGGACGTGGTCTACGCCATCAAGGTGAGGCAATACTACCCACAACGACGTCAGGAGACAACGGACATGAAGCAACCCGAACAGACCGAGATCGAACTGCCCAGCGAAAGATTGCAGCAAGAAGGACTCAAGGTGGATCGGGACGTCCAAAAG
>NW_027160266.1:0-2830 GCF_002600585.1 Cystoisospora suis
GGTGCAGTCCTTCACGCCGGGCTATGGTTGTTGACTATCACCATCCGGCGAAACTGAGCAAAGACCTGCCACTGGGGTGCGGCGGTGTCTTAGACTGGTAGCGACAGCTGACAGGTTTTCTCGCCAAGAAACATCTCACTAGCACTCCCGCTAGTGATGCGGAGAACAGACGCCCGCCTTCTGGTAGATCTTCATGGTTGGGTTCCTCACACACTACTCTCTCGACAAGGCAAAGGGCTAGAAGCACTCCGTGAATGAATAGACCGTCGAGAATCGGCCTAGTGGGCTGGCGTGGTCGACGGCAGAAGACGGAAGCTCAGAGTACGGCTCGGGTATTATTTCGCACCATAATCCGGCTTTGCATCACCAGCCCTGCATGTAAAATCGTCACACTAGTCCAGCAGGGGAGAGCGGAAGCAGAAGCGCAGATGAACCTGGGCATAGGAGCGAGAGAGGTGCGGCTATGCGAGAATGTAGGGCTTTGCTTTACACTGGAGAGCCGGTCTAGGGCACGAGTGAAGCATTGGAGGAGCGGCAAGAGACGAGACAAGGGACACAGAAGAAAAACAAGAAAAAAATCGAGAAGGGAGCAGCGTAATGGACCGGTGTGTTTGGAGTAGGGTTAAGAGTGCAGGGAGTGTTCCCACGCAGGCGTTTGTTTGTTTCGCAGATACAGGCAAGTCACCACGGGTACGCAAGAAAGGTGTTGCGGTGGTGAATACTTTGGCTCCTGGAAGAAGGCGAAGGAAGGCAGCCAGGGAAGAAGACGATCCCGTAGATCGCCGCGCTTTTGGCCGAAACTCGAACTCGTATCCAACTCAGGAGATCATTATTCTGAGCTTCAAGCAATACATAACGAAGATTATAAATGCTGTAACGAAGAACCGATCATATATGCTTTCAAATTCAAAAACTTCGAACGAATAACAAGTTGTTTGAAAGAGTAGTCAAGAATTACAACAGGAGATATTTTTACTCTATTACTATACACTAAGGAGAAATCTACAGCCATATGTAGTGAGACTCGCAGGGATAATCTCACAAGTCAAAAGGGAAACGCTACCCTTCTTATTTGTATTAGAATAGCCGCGCTCGAAGAGATTCCGGGGAGAAGAAGCTAATAACACTCCGACGTCGATAAGCGATTCACAGTCAACGTCATTCTTTCTTCTGAAAGTTTTAATCATTCCGAACTCCCACTGAACTTATTTATGCTGCATCCTGAACAGGGTTTTATCAATTATATCCGGGTCCTTGGCACAAACGGCCTCCGTCCCTAATACCATAGTTACTTGCCATGTACCGAGCAATCGAAAATTTCAGTGCTAGTATCTCGCATACTTGGCTAGTGAAACAACAGAATCAAAAACATATTCCCGGATAGTTGTTTCATACATTCTATACCCTAACATTTGTTCAAAAGATTCAGATAAATGATACAGAATCTACTAGTCAATTTTGTTCGTTTACTAGTCGTTGAAAAACAATGAATAATGAACTTATTTTAGAGCTGCATTTCTTGCTCAGATAATACAATAACTTTTTTTATTCTTTCAAGCTTAGTCTTCGGTAATCTGTTCGGACTGAATTTCACAGTTGACACTTGGTATCTGGTAGCGCAGAGTGGTAGCTCGTCGGGTTCGTAACCCGAAGCGCAGCGTTCCACATCCGCTCCTCGTTTACTTTTCTCTAGTAAGTATTTCCGGAATATAAGGCTAGACAAAATAAAATAGAAAGGCGAGGGTTTGACGAGTTCGTGGGCCTCTCAAGGAGGCAACAGAACATGAATAGGCGGGAGCAGCAGAGGCAGCGGCTGCAGCAGGGAACATTTCGCGAAGGGGACTGAAAGACGCCACGGATTCTGGAATGCGCACCTTTGGAGGTCCTCAGGAGGCCTTTCGCTCGCTCCGCCGAATTTCGCAAGAGAAGAGAATGTGTGCACACGCGTGAGAGGAGGGAAATCGGTCTGAGGAGACAGTGACAGTGAAGGCGGCCAGGAGACCGGTCCGCGTCCTGCAGAGCGGTTTGCGTAACAATTAGAAAAAGGCCTGCCGGGGCCGATCCCTACACGATAACAAATAACAAACAACATACTGATTATCTGTCCGGGACAGAAAAACGGGAGAAAGTGTTATGAATCCAAGCTGTGACACCGACACTTCTAGGGTCGTTCTGCGGAAAGGAGACAAAGTACCGTAGCCTAGCAACAAAGAGGAAGAAACACACTGCAAGGCAGAGGGACGGCTGGAACAGACTGCTGAAGAAGATCTGACCTGGGAACACGGCGGATCAGATCGGAAGTAGCGGAGAAGAGGAAACAGTGATTCAAGTTCATTAAAGCGCGTGGCCGGCACTGCACCTGAAACGCAGACTGGGATGCGAGACCGCTACAGATCGCGGGCCCGATTGCAAGTGTCGAGCAGATAGGTAAGTACTGATGAAACTGGCTCCCTCCTGCGAAAGGCTACCGCGTACGTGACTTCCGCGTAAGATTACAGTTCATGTAACCGTCGGTAATCAGGCGTGAAGGGTCAGTCCGCTCTCAGTCGAATATGGAAACAAGAGTCAGCTGCGTTGATGGTGGTTGCCAATTCAACGGCACTGAAGAGATCATATCGTCACACGTGGGTTTCTGTCCGCCACGGGGGGGCACGGGATTACCAGGCCGTTTTCAGCGAATTAGGGTTTTTTTCCTACACCACGAGTTAGTCCGAGTCCCGAAGCACGCACACAAGTCGCCCAACAACCGGTCCCAACACGTACGCCGTAGCGATTCACCGCCAAGCACAGTAAAGGCGTAAGAAGAGCAACTCCCCTCCTCTCTCTCTCA
>NW_027160267.1:0-223 GCF_002600585.1 Cystoisospora suis
AGTTTCCTTATCCTCCATCTCCTGGCCAGAACTTGTTGGCCTATGTGGCTTCCTGGGTCCCTTGCCCTTATGCTTGGTACACTGGTCCTCCTGGACCCTACATGCGCAAAGTTCAACGTTGGGCCCGTCGTCCCGAACTCTATCTCCCTTCTGTGAGACAGTGCATCACATACAATGGAGACTTCACGCGCATTCGTACCTGTAGCCACGTTTGGGCCCACGG
>NW_027160268.1:0-198 GCF_002600585.1 Cystoisospora suis
GGTTCTGGGGCCTTCAGCCATCCTCGTCCTTGATATACAGGTCGAGAGTTCGACGACACGTAAGTTGGTCTTCGAAATTCTCCTCTCTTTTCCTGATGTCGTTCTTCTTTATCCCTCTTCTCGTTCTCAGCGTCTTCCCATAGGTATGTAGCTAGTTTTATGGCCTCTGACATGGTGCTAGGTCTACACACGTAGACA
>NW_027160268.1:716-919 GCF_002600585.1 Cystoisospora suis
TCAGGTTCTCCCTTAACCTTAGCGAAAATGGGGTACGACAACGCGTCGTACTCAACTCCTAATCGCTCCACTTTGACCGGACCTGGCATTGATTTCTCCACTCCTCGGGCAACTCCTAAACCTCGTTCTTCTCGCATAATATTAGCTGTCCCAGTCTCCACGACTCCGGGTCCCCTTAGTTCCTGGATGGGATCCTTCACGGC
>NW_027160268.1:1529-1722 GCF_002600585.1 Cystoisospora suis
ATCTCTCTGCTCACGCCTCTCGTCTCATCAAGGCTCCGAATCGATTAGATATTCCGACCGAACTGTTGAAACTAATGAGTCTGGGGAGGAAAAAGGTCGTTCACATTAGGATGTTTCACACCAAACGCTCAAGGCACTCACAGCCGAGCTCCGTTCGAAAGTGAATCACAGGACTCTGATCGTTTAGACACGG
>NW_027160269.1:0-515 GCF_002600585.1 Cystoisospora suis
AGGATGATGTTAGGTCAGAGAAGGTTTTTCCTTTTCGGCCGTTAAGAGAGGGAACCGGTGACTTCGACCGACGGGATGAGAGCCGGTCGACATGGAGCCAGTCGAGAAATCGACTCCTCCAAGTAGCCATTTTAAGCTACCGAAAGTGTTTAAGGAACAGTTTTCAGTACGGGATTCAGGGTGCTTTTCTTTTCGGGTCATTGGTAAAGGCTTTAGGAACGAATGTGTGGAGGAAACTTCAGGGGATCGGAGCAGAGTTTAGGGATTTTTTTCAGGAAGTAACGGCTATGGTCGGAAGGGACCTCCGACAGTTTTGGAGAGCGACGGATGGGAGCCATTCGACGTTGAGAACGACACTAGGACCCACCGCGTTATTCAATTCAACAAGATACATTACGTCACTTACTCCCAATCGAGCCGAAGTTCAGGAAGTTTCCGAGAAAGTGATTTGGGAGAATTCTGTTCAACGTAAAAGGGCCAGGCCGACACTTCTTAAGGTGCACCAGAGACAGGAG
>NW_027160270.1:0-566 GCF_002600585.1 Cystoisospora suis
TTCCTTTTCTTCTCCTTTTCCCTTCTTTGATTCGTCTCTTCTTCTTCTTCAGGAAGGCCTCCATTTGACGGGCGTAGACCCGCAGTCTTAGGTCCATTCTCAGCAAGAGAGGAACGTTTTGAAGCATGCAAAGAAGAAAAAGAAGGAGAACGGTAGCATAAACCTATACGAACACTCTCGGAGGATAAGAGATGTCTTCTTCTCCGGTCTTCTCCTGGGGGAAATGAAGCAGAAGAAAGAGAAGAAAAAGAAGAAGAGATCTTTTCGACCTCTTCTTCAGCTTGTGGAATTGTGTTGGGTTCAAATGGACTCTCCTTATCTTTCATCATTCTAGCCTTGACATCCCTGTTAACCCTATCATATCCCTCTTCTCTCTGTACATGAACCCCCCTCTCCACGCCTCCTTCGTTGACGTCTTTCNNTTTCTTCTTTTCTGTCTTTCTCTCGAACTTTCTGTATCGATCTCTGCAGAAGTACTTTCGGTCGCCTGTCTTTTCTTCGGAAGAGGCAACGCATGCGGATAAGCTTCATACAGTTTTCTTCTTCCTTGCGCTTGGTCTTCCGTT
>NW_027160270.1:629-3218 GCF_002600585.1 Cystoisospora suis
GAAGAAGAATCTCTTGTGCTCTTCGTAGAAGCGCCATCAGAAACGCGATTCTTTTCTCCTATCTTCCTACTTCTATCCTCCACCTCATTCGAAGACATAGAAGAAGAAGAAGGCAATGGAAAAGAAGAAGAAGAAGGTGATGTGGAAGGAGAAGAAGAAGAGAGTTGTTTCTCCCTTTGACCTTCCGAGGCACTCCCGTGTAAGGTTGACTGGGCTGCAGGAAGAGTGAGAGAAGAAGAAGAGACAGGAAGGGGAGGGCTCTTTGCTTCTTCTCCTAGGGGTGGGGGATGGTCTGGAGGAGTTTGAGGGACATCTAATGAAGACGGACTCCAAGGCTGACTATAGTAATTTCGCTGAGAAGAAGAAGAGCTCAAAGGAGGAGTAGTCGAAGATTCCGAGTGAATGGTAATAGTATATGTTGAGAGAATAGAGAAAACAAGCTTCTCCGGAAGAAGAAAGGAAAGGTATTGACGCATGCTGCTTGCATGCACTAAAGGGCCACAGAAAACGGGAGCTTCTCCTTCTCTCCAACTGACGGATGATACACTTCTGGAAGAAGAAGAAGAATTGAGTGCATGTGTGGGGAGACTCGCAGAGGTATCGAGGAGAGCTGAGACAGAAGGAGAAGAGAGACCTGACGAAGATGAAGAAGAATTAGAGGGAGACGTATGGTTTGTAGACAGGGGTGACGAAGAAAAAGTAGACATGGGTGATGATGGGTGGCTAGCTGTGTCTACCTTCCCATGTCTACTTTTTTTCTCTTCTTCCCCCGCCTCTTTCTCTTTCTGTTGTCGATCATACCAGGCAAAAGCTTCCTCACACGAAGTAGGAAGAAGAAAATGATCTCTTGAAGATTCATCTCCCGAAAAAGGAGACGTCTTTCCTTCTCGAGAGACTTCTATCTCTGTCGTGTTTGAACCGACAATATCATCCGCTCGTAGCTCTCTTGGAGATTCCCCTTGATCTCTCGTTCGAATCTCTCTCTCATCGTCTTCTTGCGACACTGAAGTAACGAGCTCTGTAGAAGGATTTCTCTTTGCTTCTTTCTTATCTGAGAAGAGGGATGACGTATGAAGAAGAGAAGATGAAGACGGAGAAGAAGACGATAAGGCGGCTTTAGAAAGAGAAGTAGAAGAAGGAAGGAGATATAAAGCAATGCATGCGGTTTCGAATTCCTTCTGAGCGGTATGTAGAGGCTTCTCCGCTTCCCAGCTTCTCCCCTCGTTAACAAATGAAGAGAAAAGCGAAGAAGAAGAAGAAGAAGGAAAGACAGAATGAGACGCGAGCCACACAGGAGAGAATGACTGGCCTGCTGAAAGAGAAGGATGCGACGAAGACGATGCGGGAGAGGTTGGGGTCGTACTCCCGGGTGAAGAAGAAGAAGAAGAGGAAGAAGAAGAAGAAAGGGATGGAGAAGTGGTGGAGAGCGTAAGAAGAGGAGAAGAAGAGGACATTGCATGAGAATCTTTTGAGAGATTTGTATCACTTTCATTCTTCTTGTCCTTCTCTTTAGTAGCTTTTCTTTCCTCTTTTTCTCCTTCTTGATCATTCAACAAACCTGTCTCCTTCCTTTCTCCATTCCTCTCTCCTTCTTCTTCATCTTCATCTTTCTTCTTTCTCGGCAACTCCCCCAGCCCGGAGGTGGCAACTGCAGAACCGTCTTCTCCTATCTCCTTCTGCTTCTTCTTCTCGCTCCCCTTCTCCCCGGCTGCCTCCTTCTTCTCTCCTTGCACTTGCTTGATCCGTCCTTTCTCTTTCTTTCCTATCGCTTCCAAAGAAGAAGAAAAAGACGAAGGAGAGAAAGCATTACCACTTGAAGAAGCAAAGAATCTATTCTCCTGAACTGCTTTGATTTGAGAAGGAACGTCACGCGGATCGATCAGTCCCCGTACTCTCACAAAGAAGGGCCCAAACATATCCCTCCCTCTCCTTTCTTCTTCTTCTCCTCTTCGTTCTCTTCTTCCCTTCTCTTTCTTTCCTCCCCCGTGATCTCCCACCTGTTTAACTTCTTGATCTTTCTTCATCTTGTCTATAGATAAGACAGCATCTCCATCGACCTCGTGTTCCTCTCCTCCTTCTTCTTCTTCTTCACCCGTTCCTGAGATGTCTTGCTCCTTCTTCTTCATGTTCTCCTTCTTCTCCTCCTTCTCATCTGGCTCTTCATCTTTCTTGATCTTCTCTACCTCTTCTCCATTCTTTCGTTTCTCTTCTTCTCTCCCTTCTCTTCGAGGCAAGTGAAGAGGGAGCGAAAAGAGATGGTAAGGAGGGACAGCAATAGGAAAGGTCTGGTTCGCTAGAGGTGTAAATACACCTTGAGAAGGGTCAGAATACAGCTCGTGAAGCCTTTTCTTCTCTTCTTCTTTCGCCTTTCTTTCTCTTTCTCCTTGACCTCTTCTTAATGAAGAGAAACTCCCGTATCGGCTCTTCTCTCTTCTCTCATCTTCCTCGATTCTCCTCTCTTCTTCTTCTCTCTCAAGCAAGACATCTCCCTCTTCAGTCTTTCTCTCACCCCCGTCTCTTCTTCTTTCTCTGTCCTCTACTCCATCGTAGGAAAAGGAAGCTGAAGAGGAAGAAGAAGAAGAAGAAAGG
>NW_027160271.1:0-218 GCF_002600585.1 Cystoisospora suis
TTGGAGTCCTTTCGGTCGTGTGAAGCTTGTTAGCCTTCCCTAGAAGGCCTAGAAGCTTTCTAATGCCGCTGGGGCTTCTCCCTGGCGTACCGGCGTGTCCCTTGGCACGCCCTGCTGCTCTACGTTGTCGGCTTCTGCCCTTCACGGACAATTGCCGGCCCTTCTGCGCTCTCTATGGGAGTCTCCTGCTTTTCTTCCGGGTGTGTGCGGGTCCTGAA
>NW_027160272.1:0-477 GCF_002600585.1 Cystoisospora suis
AGGATGATGGAATAGGTAAAATATCAAGAGGAAAGGCAAGGAGTTGTGCTACCTTGCAGGAGGTGAAGCCTGGGAATCAAAGTCCTGATAAGTGGGTGATTCGGAAGAACGCTAATGTCAGAGACTGGGAACCTAGGAGGGCTAGACGACCAGGTATTGGAATAAGGCAAGCTTCGGGCAACTGAGGAGAACATTGAAGCCTAAAGGTAAGATCTCTCATAAGACTTGGAAGGCTTATATAGGAGGACCGAACCCAAAAGTTCCTTGGTTAGGGGAACAAGTGAGGGAGTGTAACAATCAGGCGAGTGTGGGTAGAAAAAATCCAGTGATTAAAAGAAGTCTCGGGGGGAGAAGAAGTTTAGTGTCTTCAAGAAGGGGAATACAGGAGAATATCAGTACCCCCAAGGATGAGATGAAGAGGAGCTCGGAGCCGGAAGCCTGTCAGTACGCTCCTTATGGCACACATGGGAGGGGGAC
>NW_027160273.1:0-255 GCF_002600585.1 Cystoisospora suis
AGGAGTTTTTATAACCCCGCATCCAGGCGGGCAAGCAATATTAGTGGAATTCGCAAAACCGACCGTAGCCCCCAGCGCGTTGCACGACTAGCGCGCTGGCCCACGCTAGCACAATGGCCCAGGAAGGCCGGAAGATAGGTAAAAGCGGCTCCTAGAGGAGCCTAACGGAAGCAAATAAGATGGAAAAGACCTTTCAAGTGCTTTAGACACAAAAGAAAGGAAAATTACACTAAAGTTCGCGACCTAGCTAAACCA
>NW_027160274.1:0-15642 GCF_002600585.1 Cystoisospora suis
TTGAATCTATCTATCTATCTTTCTCTTGAATCGATCTATCTATCTTTCTCTTGAATCTATCTATCTATCTATCTTCTTCTTCTTTTCCTTTCTAGCTGTCCCGAGAGAGAAAGGTCTCTCCTTCTTCTTCTTCTCTTGGAATTCTTCTCTGCTTCTTTCTACGCTCTCGGGGCTTGTTAAGGAGTTCTCAGAAGCTTCAGAGACTGAGAAGCAATCGACGTCTTTCTGCTTTCTACGATGAATGATGACGGCGCGAGATAGGCATGGCTGTGACGTCTCCTCTACATAGATCATTCTGTTTCTGACGGTCTAAAAGGAAAGAGAGAAAGACGTTAAACAAAGAAAGACGTTAAACAAAGAAAGAAAGGACAGACTGAAGGGAGAGGGGAGAGACGGAGGGAACCAAAGAATCTTCATGAGAAACTATCCTTTCTATCTTTGTTTTACGGAGAAAGAAGAGAAAGAGCGAAAAAGAAGAAGGGGAAGAGAGGGGGGGTGGAAAGATACTTCTTTCCTACCTTTCTGTTTAGTAGGTTTACGTGCTCTCAACAAGGAGCCCTCTTCTTCTTTTGTATCTCCCCACGGTTTGTCACTTCTCTTCGATCGGAATACACAGAAATGTATATGCGTCGTACTCGTGAGAGAATATACAAACGTAGATCGATCAGATATGAGAAGAAGAGAGGGAGAGAAGACGAGAGCCGTCTGCCTATGCCAAGAAAATTCTGCTAAATTCTTCTTAGACTAGATACAGTATGGCGATGGATCAAGAAAACCGCCATAGAGATTGAAATGACCAAAGGAAAAAAACATGCGTGGCAATCAAATCCTCATATCCACCCTCTGTCGGAGTGTATGTACACCCTCTGTTGGAGTGTATGTGCACCTCCTGTTGAGTGTATGTACACCTCCGGTTGCAGCCTATGTACACTTCCGGTTGAGGTGTACGTACACCTCCTGATGAAGTTTATGTACACCTCCTGGGGAGCCTATGTACACCTCCTGGGGAGTCTGTGTAGCACCTGTCGGAGTCTATGTACACCCACCTGCTGGGGTGTATGTACACCTCTGGCTGGGTGTATGTACACCACCTGTTCGGGTGTACATACACCTTCTGAAGCAACAAAAGCTATTTACAAAGAAGAAAGAAGACAAAAGGAAACGTAGGAGCTAAGCCAAGACGGGAATGTGAAAACAAGTAAGAGACAAAGTCGCAAAAGCAGCGCGGAGAGTGCGTTATTTATTGAAGAAGAAAAGAATGCTCGCCAGCTCTTTCCGGTCATGAAGAAAAGTCTTCTTTCGTATCCGTTTTCTTGCCTCTCTTTGCACCACCATTGACACCTCCCCCCTTGTGGGCATCACGAGGACAATCGAGATTAACAACGCAATCTTAATGTTCTTTCCTTAAAAGTTCCTTCCTCATTCCTTTACAAGAGAAGATCGCAATAGCACCAAATCCACGCCTTTTCCGTGATTTGTATCTCTACTTGTAAGTAAGTGAAGGGAAGGGCGAATGTTGAAGAAAAAGAAAAAAAACTGACAGGGTGAAATTCGGGAAGAAGAAAAAGGAAGAGCTTCTTCTCTCACTTTCTCCTACCAACTACCTCCCCCATTCTTCTAACTCTATCGCAAAGAGGAAGTTTTAGTGAGGAAACTTAAGGAGAAAACGCCAGAAGAAAAGAAAGAAGAAAAGGAAGGGAACTGATAGAGAAGAACGAAAGATGTCTCTAAGACTGGCAATATGATGGGCGTGCCATCGTTCATGAGCATAAGGAAGAAGAGAGTTTAGCTCTTCTTCTTTTCTTCTCTTTCTTCATCTTTCGTGAAGTTTCGGCTCTTGCAGAGAAGAGGAGAGAAAAAGAATAGGAAAAGCAGACCAATCTCCGTTTAAAGAAAAGGCAGGAATATGAAGCATAAGACCTGACTAGGTGGTGGCAAAAAGGAGAATGAGGCGAGAAGAAAAGATTAGAGATGAACAGAGACAGACAAGAAGAAGGCAAAGAAAAAAGAAAGAGAAAAGAGATTTAGTTCATTGGGTCTGAGAAAAAGAGCGAAGGATACGAAAAAGAAAGAAAGAAAGAAACGAGAAAAGTCGAGGACATCGTGACTCGTGTCTTGTGAAGAAGTCACAGCCACTGAGAAGAAAGAAGAGCATGCGCAGAAAATGATGGAGGGATAGAAGAAGAAACTGTTCTCCCTCTTCTTCTTCTTTCTTTCGTCAAAGCTTTTTTCTTTCTTTATTCCCTTTATATATTCTCTCTTTTCTACTTCTTCTAAAGTAGAGAAGGCGTCTATTGCACTCGACGAAAATTGCTCTTCTTCTTCTTCTTTCATAGCTTCACGTAGGAGATGTCTTAATCAAAAGCACGTACATAGGGGTTGTCCAGAGATCTTCTATGGTAAATCTCAGTGTGGAAATTTCTCTATCTATCTATCTCTATATACACACGCACATACTACAGACACCTCATCTCCCTATCAGCAACCCATATACCGTCATCTGTCTCTTTCAGAGAGAGAGACAGAAAGCAAGGGCTTCTGGCTTGTTATCTCTGGACCTATATCTATCTTGAATGTACTGATCTATATCTGTCTATCTATCTATTTATTTACCTATCTATCTACTTTTACCTGTCTACGTGACAAGGACACTTAGATCTTTGGAGCTGCTGACGAGAAGCGAGAGGCATCAAAAGTACGGAGAAGATCCAATGAGAAACTAAAGAGAAAAGGAAAGAGACGGAGCTAGACTCCACAACTCTACTAAGGTCTTTTCTCCTTTAGCCTTTCTTTCCTTCGTATTCTCTCATTTCGGGGCGTTTCTATAGACTTCATTCTTCCTCCTGGAGTGCCTTTCTCTTCTCTCTCTCTCTTCCCTGTCTTTCTCTCATATCTCTTGGAGCTCCGCTTTCTCTTTAGAGAGATAGTCGGAGATCTAGTAGGTAGCATTTCTTCTCTACTGAAGCATTAGCGTCATCCTCTATCTTCTTACTTTCTATTCTTTGCTTCTCTCATTTCCCAAGGCAGCGAGCGAACTCGACAGAAATAAGAAGAAGACATGTCTTCGAGAATAAGAGATCTCTCTATCTATGCATCTATGTATGTATATACAGGTTTCTCATGAAGATATGTATGCTGTATTTTGTACTTCCTTACAGCTGTGACTGTACAGAGAGAAGCATGCGTATTCTCTCAGGTTTATCTCCAGTAAACGGAACTGACAAAGAAGAAGAGGAGGAGGAAGAAGAAGAAGAAGAAGGAAAAGAGACTTGTATGTAACTACATAGATGATTTGAGGAGAAGGAGATACCTAGAAGGAAGGGAATAGATAGATAGCGAAAGGAAAGCTTGGAAAGGAGAGGAAGAAAAAGAACGGAAGAAGAAAAAGAGAGACAGAAGAGAGATATGAAAAAGAGAAGAGAAAAGAAAACTAAAGAAGAAAGTCCCATTTGGAAAGGAGAAAGAAATAGATAGCAACACCACCAGGGGAAAAACGATGTAAGGAGAAAGGAGAAAGAAAACTCCTATCTTCTCTTTCTTTCTCACTCTATCTCGCTTTCTTTCTTTCTCTTCTTCAGCATCCTCACACATTCATCTTGGAAAGAAAAGAGAACATTTTCTCCCTATCTTTAATCTATCTATCCCTCTTTAATCCATCTATCTTGAGGAGTCTTCTTTCTACACCCTCTCGCAACTTTTTCATTATCTTGTACTTTTCTATTTAGTATCTCTTCTTTTTCTTTATAGCAAGAGCGTTGCTTTGAAAGCATTGAGAAGAGGATCGGCTTCTTGACTATCCCTCTTCTTCTTCTTTTCGAGCAGCTCATGTATATCGAGAAAATCTTCTCTCTCTTCTTTATCTTCTTCTTTACAGAAGTCGGGAATAAGTCTCTTGCCTGTCCGTAATACTTCTTCAAGCCAATCTTCTTCTTCTTCTAGGTGCACATTTCTCCTTCTTTCTGTCTTTTCTTTTCCTCTCCTGTCCTCACTCTTTTGCACTCTCTTTATCCTTTCTTCTTTTTCTTGTCTTCTTCTGTCTTCATACAGAGGAGAAGAAGAAGATAAACAAGAAAAAGAACAGCGCTCCTTCCTTTCTCTTCTGTCTATCGATCTTTCTTCTTCTTCTCCTTTCGTCTTCTCTTTCCACCTGCAGTTGCATCTTTCTCCCTCTCTATCCTCTCCTTTCGAAATCTCTCCTCTTCTTCTTCTCTCACCTAGTGGATCCTTCTTTCTCTTCGTGTCGAGAAAAGGCTCGATTTTAGAGAAGACAGAGGGTAACGAGGAAGAGTCTTTAGATCTGCTTTTCCAGACAGAAAGAGAAGAGGAAGAAGAAGAAGAAGAAGGAGAGAAAGAAAGATCTTTCCTAGGAGGAACGAGACTGTTTCTTTGTGACGAAGCTAAACACGATGGAAGAGATGAAGAAGGTCTTCTGTGCTCTCTTGCCTCTGTTGCATCCACAGAATAAGAAGAAGATGGAAGACGAAGAAGAGAAGAAGAGAAAGGAGAGATTCTTTTTGTCTCTTTTTGTGTTTTCTTTAGGAGCCTCGTTAACTTCACTCGAAGTCTGACATTTTAGTCGTCAACCGACGCATGCAGAGAAGACCGAAGGAAAGAAACAAAGAAAGAAAAAAAAGAAAAGAAAGAAAGCAAGAGATCTGAATGAAAGAAAGAAAGAGATAAGAAAGAGAGAAGAAGGAAAGACAGAAAGAGAGAGAGAGCGGAAAGAAAGGTAGATCACTGCTTCTGTTTTTTTCTCCGATGGAAAAGACTACAGTTCTCCTTCTTCTTCTTCGTTATCCTTCATAAGCCGGAGAGAGAGACGTATCTATACATATTCATGCAGACATATATTTATACGTAGGTATAGGCACGTCACGAGAATAGATATCTACACACTGCTTCGCTCTCTACACGTTTGTAGTCAGCTTCGGTAACGTGTATCTGTATATGCATCTCTTTATGTATATAAAGATAGAAGAAAGAAAGTAAGAGAAGTAGAAGAAGAAGAGTTCTATGGGGTGTCCAGCCTCTTTTTAGCGTGTGAATTGCCATAGAATGATAAGAGGAAGAAGAAGTGAAGAGAAGAGAAGAAGGTTGTCTGTTAAGTAAGAGAGAGAGAGAGAGAGATTGACTCTCCTCTCTAGTTCACTCGTCCTCTTCCTTTACTTTTTCTTACTTTTCACACATGCACACATCCCACGCCTTTCTTTCTATCTCTTTCTCTCTCTCTTTCTTTTTGAAAAGCTTTTCTGAAAGTTTTGTAAAGTAATTGGGGGCAACTCCTTTTTTGGCTCTTCTCTCTTTTGCTCCTTCCTTCTCGATAAGAAACAATCTCGATCCAGAGAGAGATGACAGGATATTCAAATCGCCGACCTCTTTATCTCCATGTCTAGAGATCCATCTACCTATCTATCTTAATATATCTATCTATCCATCTTTAACCTACTATCAATCTAACCTTAATCTATCTATCTATATCTATCTTCAATCTATCTATCAATCTTTCTATATCTCTCGCTTCTCTTCGAAAAGGAAGAGAGATAGCTGAATAGCATTTTTTCTTTACTCGGCGCGCGCAAGAGAGAGAGAGAAAGAGGGATGTGTAGCAAGTTATGTATACTTCTCCTCATCTCTTTGTCTCTTTCTCTGTTTCTCATAGCGACTTACTTATCATAGAGAATTTCTTTCTCATGGAGTCGACATTTCATGTGACGGAGGATTCCCTTCAGACCTCGATTCTGTAGGAGCGCAGCATCGAGGTGACTCTTAATCTTTCTTAACTTCTCATCCTTAGCTGTCTCAGCCTAAGATTTCAGAGAGAGAAACAAATCAAAGAAATGACCCTCTTTCTTATGTACAAAGAAAGAAGAACAGTTGGAATCTCCATACTTATCTCGTTGTGTAGAGATTGAGAGAGAGAGAAAGAGCTGATAAACCTCTGTCTAGGTATTATCTCTCCATCAAATGCATTTCTCTATATGTGAACCTATGGCTCTCTATAGGTAGATAGTTGTCGGTATGTATATAGATATATGTAGCTGGGAAGATGCTCCGTAAGTGAGTATCGACACACCACTCCATTCAAGCACTCGAATAGGCATGTATAGAGGTATCAGGGAATTCCGCTTCGTTCATACACTCCTTTCTCTTGCTCTCTTTCGCTCTCTTTCTATAGACGGGGCTTTCTCTTGTCTCTCCTTATTCAGAACAGCATGCAAAGCGATCATTTCTACACATGCATGAACTTTCTCTTCTCTCAACTGTGTATCCACACACCCCACTTCCTAGACTGGCGCTTGCCTCGTGCTGATGTAACTAACAAAGGAGCTTTCTTATCTCTCTTCTTCTTAAGAACGAAGAGGATGAAGAAGTCTTCCTAAGACTTCAGGGCTTTACTTGGAGGGGACGAGGACTTTTAGATCGTACAAGGGAAGGAGAGAGAATCTAATCTGTCTCTCTCTATCTGGAGGGTGCAGTTTGTCTCTTTAGGTGGGAGAGAGAAGGTGGGAGAGAGGAGTGAAGGAAGACAGAGAGATACAACTATGAAAAGTAGGAGAGAGAGGAAAGCCTATCTCCTGATCTGTTCTCTTCTTTTCTTTCTCGAGTCATAATGATTGATGTGGGAGATAGAGATAGAGGGGGAAAGAGAAATAGATAGATAGAGAAATAGAGAGAGAATTTGATAGAACAGTGACAGGAAGATAGAGAGGGATCGAAACTGTAAAGCGATAAAGAGTAAGAGAGAGAGGGGAGACGAAAAGAGTATAGATGGAGAGCCCGAGACAATGAAGAGATAAGAAAAGTATGAGGAAATACGACTGTGTTCATAGGCACGAGACTGCATGCGTACATTGCCTAGAGTGGGAGAGTCGATCATCTTGGAAATTTTCTTTTCTTTCTGTCTAATCTGTCGTCTTTTTTCTCACTCGCTTGATCGAGTTTTGAATGGTTGATAGCAATCGTCGATTGTGAGATTCTCTCTCTTGAGCTAGCTTTAGGGATGTCTCTTGCAGCTTCCAGTCGCTAGCACGTCGATACAAAATGTCCTCTTGAAGAACCTGAAGACTAAAAGAGAAGAAATGAAGAAAGAAACTTTAAACTGAAGAAGCGAGAAGAAACAGACAGAAAACTGTGTTTCTGAACTGTCTGTCGGGTGTACATACACCCCGAGGGGATCTTGACTAACGCAAAGGTAGCAGTGGTAGCCGTCCTCTCTCAAAGTGTAGCTGGACAAGAATGAGAAGAAGAGAGAAGAAGGAGGTATGGAAGTGAAAGAAAGAACGAAAAGTGAGTTTGCAAAGATTCCTGTCTTGTAAGGGTTTCGGCCTTTATAGAAAGTCGGTCTGACTATCCTTTACTTGGCGAAGAAAGATGACTGAAATAGTGACTCTTCTTCATCGAAGAGAGAAAAGAAGCATTGGCAAGAAGAAAAAGAAAGAGATATAAATGATGATGAGAATGGGGAAATTTATGTGCGGAGTTATGATGTTCTTGGGTGTACACTGATTGGCATGCTCCCCAGTCTCAGGTGTACATACACCTGACGAGAAGTCTATGTATCTATATGACATGTAGGCTGTTCTTTTCTTTCTGTCGAGACACTCAAGTCATTACCTTCTTTCCTTCTCCAGCTGTTGAAGGGTAAAATCGAGACTTTCTAGCAGTGCGGCAATAAACTGGTCTTCCTTGTTCTTTCTTCTTTCTTCTTTCACGTCTTTTTTCTCCTGATCTTGAGACAGAAGAATGCTTATCTTTTCTCCACCCTCTTGTACTTTTTCATCTTGACTACTCGACTTTCCGGAGGAAATCTTTAGATTCTCTTCTTTATCTCTCGTTAAAGGATTCTCATTCTCCTTTGAAAACTGCAAGAAAAAATCTCTCAGAAGATCATTGAAAGGAGGCGGGTTCAGATGGTATTTGTTCAAGTGTATGTACAGCTCATCCGACCAGTCTAAGAGAACTTTCCGAGAACTCCCGCCGTAATAATTCTTATCGACAGAGGGGTGAGAATAAGAAGGAGGAGAAGAGGAAGAAGAAGGTGAACAGGCTGCAGTAGAACAGCGAGTGCTGCTATAAGAATGAAAAGAGAGAGGCTTTCTTATGTCGCCTGTCATTCTTTAGAGATCATACAAGACAACGAGAGAAATTTCTAGTCTTTGAAATCTTTGCTTTCTCTGTCAAAATCGCTACACTCCTTGCTGCACTTCAATGGAGTTCATTAAAACTTCTTTTCCCTCTTCTTTTCATTTTCTAGCGATGAGGTGTATGTACACTCCGGCGACGACCTCTCTTCCTCTTCACTGTACACGTTGTTTCTGCTGTATTTATGCCCACAAGAATCTCTTCAATTTCTGCTTTCCAGCATTGTTCACCTTTCCATGACGATCTTCTTCTTCTATTCCGTTCTTCGGATAAGCATCTATCTCTCACATTCTTCGACAAAAGAACAAGTCCGATTAGCGTCCATCGCTTCCTTCTGTCTTTCTCTTCTCTTTGTCTCCTTGGTCTTCTCCTTCCGCTCTCTTGTTTCTATCGTGTATCTCTCTTCCTCTGAGTCTTATCATCTTTCATTGTATTCCCTTCCGTAGCTCCTATCGAGTTTGTTCGGATTACTCGTATGAGAGACCTGGAATACCTCCACTTCTTCTTCTTCTCTTTCCTGTGTTTCTTCGGTTGTCCAGCAGACCTGACTTAAGACAAGAGAAAGCAAAGAAGTCCGGAAAGGTGTTGAGTCTAAACAGCAAGAGGATGACGTAGAGGTAACCGATCTATGGGCGGGGTAGAAAAGAGAACGTGAAAGGGAAATGAAAGGAGAGGGAAAAGCAATAGAGAGAGAGAGGAGAGGAGAAACAAGTAAAAAAGAGACGAAAGAAGAAGAAGGGTTAAAATGTGAAGAGTTCAGGAAAAGAAGGTGGGTTGACAGACGGGAGAGTAGAAGAAAGATCGAGTGAGGAGGAAGGCAGAATGGGAAGAAGACGGACGGAGGAAAACTTCGCTAGTGAAGAAACGTAAGGAAAAGATAGAAATGAAGTATTTGTCTTTTGGTAGATCATTCTATAGATGCCATGGAGGAAGAAGAACAAAATAGCTGAGAAAGTTTGTTTTGTTGTACTCTTCTTCGCCTGAGCTATGCTTCTGGGTGTCAGCTGTACATACACCTGAGATCCTCAGCTGTACACGCAGCTCACTCGCTCGACTTCTCTCAGGTGTATGTACACACACTCGCTCGACCTCCCCTCGTTCTCTCCCCCCCCATCCAGCTGTACATACACCCGATCGCTTGCCTTGTCTCAAGCTGTCAACTCCCCTCCTTCTCTTCTTTTCTCAAACGAATGTGATCTTGAGATGTCGATAAAGAGCTCTCGGAAAGCGCATGCATGCGAACAAGAGAAAGAGACAAAAATTTTGTGGGGTGGAGCTGCATTTCTCCCTTTTTCTGTCATGCGTTTCTTCTTTTTCTCTCTTCCTCTCTTTCTTTCATTTTGCTTCCGCCGTAACACAAGCGGAACCGCATATTTCTCTAGGAGATTTTCTCTTCTGCGAGGGACGACACTGCTTTCTTTCTCTTCCGTTCCGTTCTGCGTTTCTGTCCTCCCTGGTCGAGACTTTCTTTTTCTTTTCCTCCACGTCTGTGTAGAAAGTTTTCTTCCTCTTTGTGAGCTTTCTTGCGCACTCCTCTTTCTTTAGCTTTGTCTGTACTTTCTTCCTTCTCTTCTCTCTTTCACGCGTCTATCAAGGTGTCTGGCCGAAAAGAGGGAAGACCTTCAGGGGTGTGTATTCTCTTCTCGTTTATTTCTTTCACGGATTTCAAGCCTTTTCTTTATTTTCCTATTCTTCTTTCTCTTCGCTCTTCTGTTGCGTAGTCTTTCTTCTTTTCTTTCTTTCTCTTTCTTCTTTTCGGTTTTTCTTTTTGTCCGTGTTCTCTTTCTCAAGTGAAGGATACGAAGGACCCCTGCGAGCATCCCCCCCAGTGTATTTAGAAAAGCGGAGATCTTTCTATCTATCTTCAATTGTCTCCCTTTCTTTTCTTCTTACTCTCCATCTTTTCGTTCTTTCCTCTTTTAGTCGAAAGATGAGAATCGAGAAGTGCTGGTTCTGCTCGTCAAATATCTACCCTGGTCAGGCCTTAAACTTTCTTTCTCTTCTCTCCTCGTCTTTTTCTTCTTTCTTTCTCTCCTCTCCATTCCTTTTTCTCTTCGTTCAACTATCCGTTGTGGATCTACTTCTTTCTTTACGAGTCTCTCTCTGTCTCTTTCTTTCTCGGTCGGTCTCTCCGTCCATATAGGTTCATTCGTCCATACACACACTCATAGGTACTCCATCCACCCTCTGCCTCCCTGTACACTCTCCTATTTACCTCACTATCTCCATGCCTGTATATCTAGGTCTACTTATATTCCTACCTATTCATATACACCTATAAATGATCGATCTCTTCTCTTTACTCTTACGCCTATTCATATGTATATGCTATGTGTACCTATATATATATATATATATGGGTAGTATGTAGGTATATAGGTGGATGATGTGTATAGTGTAGATCAATGTTTACACAAGAGACTTTCAATCCATACTCTCAACTAAGAAGTCCGTGGATACAGAGATATCTAGATTCTATACACAAAGAAGAAAATGACAGACAAGACGATCTACCTACAGTCTTCAAGAAACTTACCAGAAGAAGGACCAACATCTCTCTCGACGCTCGTCCGTCTTCTCTCTTCTTCGCTCTCTGTCTTCTCCTTTTTTCTATCTATCTATCTATCTATCTTCAATCTATCTACCTATCTATTTATCTATCTTTATTTATTTACCTATCTATCGACCAATGTTTCTCTCGTCTTCTTGTCCGTCATGTCTCTTCTTTCCTCTCTACTGTTCTCTCGTCTTCTTCATCTTTCTTCTGTCTTTCTTTGTCTCTCTCTTTCTCTCTTTTCCTTTTCTTTCTTTTTCGTTTAGGCCATGGGGTCATGTTCGTGAGGAGCGACGCGAAAATGTTTCGTTTCTGTCGTTCGAAGTGCCACAAGCACTTCAAGGCGAAGCACAACCCAAGAAAATTCAAATGGACTAAAGCCTACAGGAAAACTGCAGGTGTACATACACACACGCATGCATGGAGAAGAAACAGAAGAGCAAGAGAAGTTTCACAAAGGAAGGAAGAGACATTCGATACAATTGAGAATCTCGAGACATTTGGATGCGTGTATAGATCATGTATACAGGAGGAGATTGAGCGACCTGTCTATGTACTTCTTTTGCTTCTTCTTTTACTCCATGCGTGCACTTCTCTTCATTCTTCCTACGGGCTCATTACTCTACATGCAGTATATCTCCTACATACAGAGAGAAACAGACAGAGGGAGGAGTCTCCATTCTATCGAGACTTGTATTGCGTAGACCTCCAGCTATACACGTCTCCCGTCTATACGCCCAACTTCTATCTTTCTATCTATCTTTCTTATCTCTTTCTTTCTTTTCCATTCTTTCTCTTTCTCTCTTTTCGTGTTGCGTGTAGGGAAGGAGATGTGTGTGGATTCGACGTTCGAGTTGGAGCAGAGGCGCAACACTCCTATCCGCTATGACCGCGATCTGTATGTGAAGAGTATCCAGGCTATAAAGCGTATAGATGAGATACGCCAAGCTCGCAAAGAGAGATTCTACATGCACCGTATGCTCCAAGCAGGCAGCAAAAGTCTCGAGAACTGCGAAAAGGAATTAGAGGTCAATCAAAAACTTCTCTTAGAAGAAGGCAAAATACAGAAACAAGAAGAAGCAAAACGATTCATAAAACTCCAGGAAAAAGAACGAGAAGGAATCTTCCTACAAGAAGAAGAAGAGGAAGAAGAAAAAGAAGAAGAAGTGGTACGTTCAAACATATATCTCTCTTCTCTCCTTTTACTCTATCGGCCTTCAATCTATCTATCTTTAATCTATCTGCCTATCTATCTTAATCTATCTTAATCTGTCTCAATCTATCTATCCATCGTTCATCTATCTGTCTTTATCTACCTCCGTGGGCTTCGATGTTTTCTTCGTGTGTATAGACAGTGCATTATATAAATCTCTCGTTTTATCGATAGGAACTGTATAAGTCAAAGGGATTGTCTACATGTGTCTAGATGAGTCTATATGTATAGGCTAAATAAAGCTATGTAGAAATCCGTCTCGATTCTAGGGGTGCATGCAGATTAAATAGAGATAGGAAACAACACTCCGTCTGTGTACAGACTCAGGTGTATATACAGCTCAATCATCCCCCAATGAGGTAGAGATTTCGATGCAAGCATGCGACTGCGATGCCTGTGAATATCTTGGAATTCTTCTTTTCGATCTTCCATACATCAGTCACGAGCGGGATTCTCATCTCTCTTTCTTTCTTTCCCTCTCTTCATTTCCGACTTCTTTCCTATTTCGTTCTCACTCTTTCTTTCTTCCTCTTTCTTCGGTTGCTGTCGCTTTCAGGAGATGGAAGGGGAAGAAGAGAGAGAGGAGAAAGACCTCGCAGGAAGTCTTTTAAAGAAGAAGAAGAAGAACAAAAAGATTTCTCAGCGGGTGCTTACAGAAGGAGAGTCTCTCTCTCGATAATTCCCATGCTCTCTCTCATCACTTCCCACTCCAAACTCTCTCGCCATACATACATATATATATATGTATATGTTTATTTATATGTATGTATATATGGAGGAGGTGTCTGTGTGTGCTCCTCTTTCTGTCTATGTCTGTGTGTGTTGGAATGGATCTGTATGTATATGTATGAATGTATATATAGATATATATATGTATGTCCCTGGGTATCTTTCTATAGAGATGTAGTAGGAGTAGTAGTAGGAGTGGTCGTTGTAGTCTTCTTTTGACGAGAGAGCGTTCAGTATTGAGGGAGGTTTGGAAAGGAAGAAAGAGGGAGGGAGAGAAGAGAGAAGGAGTATTCTTCACAAGAGAGAGAGAGAGTTTGTCTTCTTCTTTCTTCTGCTTTTCTGTCTTCTTCTTCTTATCTCTCTCTCTTTGTTTTCCTTCCTTAGTCAGTTGGTATTCTTTCTTTCTTGAAGGTGTTCTTTTGGCCTTTTCCTCTTGTTCCTCTTCTGTCTTTTCTTTTTCTTTTTAAGACAAGTGAAACACAAAGAGAAGGAATATCACCAAGAAGTAGAGAAAGACTTACGCAGTTTAAAGTGAAAAGCGCACCTCCGGAAAACGCGCAAAGACTGAGAGACACAAATCCACTATACCAATGCAGAAAGAAAAAAGAAAAGGAAGAAGATCTTTCTATCTCTAATCTATCTATCTATCTTTAATCTATCTATGTATCTATCCATCTTCACTCTATCTATCGATCGCTTGGTATCTCTCCTTCTCAATTGGGTGTATGGATGTATATCTATATATTTATAGGTGTACGCATATATATAGAGGGAGTGCATAGTCTGTACATGCAGTGATAAGCGAAAGAAAGACACAAAGACAGAGAGAACAAATTCCTCGCTCCTCTTCACATGCATCATATGAATTCTCTTACTCTTTCTTTCTTTCTCACTCTTTCTTTCTTTTCTTCTTTTTCTTCTTTCGACCCCCCCTTCTTATGTCTTTGCTCCTATTCTTTGCATGTCTCCTCCTTTTGTCTGCGTCTAAGAAACCTAGGTCTTCCCATACATCACATACAGCTACACATACATCCATAGAGATACACACCTATACATACATACAGATATATACATAGATAGACGCGTGTACATGCCTATATGTAGATAGATATGGATCTATACAAGTATACATATATATGCATATATATATATATAGGTAGTAACTGTGTTTGTATCTTCTGGGTTAAAATGAATGAGGAATAGAAATTGCATGTATGGGAAAAGTCCACGTGCCACGAGAAACACCGCAAAACGTCGAGAATACGATGCTAGCGAAGATAGAGAGATAGAGAGAGAGATGGAGAGATTCAAGAGAGATAGAGGGATAGACAGGCTAAGGACAGATGGATAGATATAGACAGAAGAAGAAGCAAGAAAGAAAGGACAGCAGAAAGACAACGTTTTAACTGAAGAGAGAAGGCAGAATGTCAAAGAAACTTAAGAAGAGAAAGAGAAAAAGAAGGTGAATGTTTTGCTTCTTCCTTCTTATTGAGTGTTCGCAAACCCTTCCTTCCTTCTTTCCTTCCTGGCTGAGTTTATGAAAGTCCCTCAAAGAGCGAGAAGATATGTCGCTAGACAGACATAGGGATACATACAAAGTTTCTCAAGAATCGAGAAGTCTTTCTCAACTCTCACTCTTCTTTCTAACTCTTTCTTATCTCTCACTCTTTCTCAGTCTTTCTTCTTGTTTGCTGTCTTGAAAGATAAAGAAACTCGCAAGAGAAAAGCCATCTATCTATCTGTCTGTCTGTCTCTCTTTAATCTATCTACATATCTTTGGTTTATCTCTCTCTATCCAGCTTTAATCAGCCTATCTCCAAGCGACCTTCTCGAGTCAACCCGAGAGTCTCTTCGCACTGTGCCAGTTAGTTGCTCTTCTTCTCCTTCTTCATCTTCTTCTCTTTCTTCTTAGGCCCCGGATGGAAGAAGAAGAGAAAGAGAAGATTAACGAAAAAGAAGAGAAAGAGAAGGAAAGAGAAAGAGGGGAATCTCCGACAGTCATTTGAAAGAGAGAAGGAAGGAGAGAAGTTCTTCTCTCTTTCTCTCACTCTGATCTTTCTCTTTGTTTCTCGCGACAAGAAGAAGTTGCCTTTCTCTTCTTCTAAACAGCGAACCTGTCTTTATGAAAATGAATGAAAGAGAGAGAGAGAGACAGCTCTTCTTTCTTGAGAAAAAAAGAATGAGAGAAAGAAAGTCACCTCTGTATGAATATGCGGAATGGATGCAAGAGTATGTACATAAGCATGCATACATGTATGTACGTAGGGACATGCATGTATGTATGCATGCATATTATATGAACCTGCACCTTCAAGCGAGGAGAAGGAAAGACCACTACAATCGACGATTGTTTCCTATCTCAGAGATCACTGATATCTGAGAGAAAAGAAGAGGAAGACTTCTAATTCTTTTTTTCTCTCCTTTCTTAGAAGCAGAACAAACACAAAGAGAAAGAGAAACGAAGAAAGAAAGAAAGAAAAAGAAGAAATAGAAGAAACACGAAAGACGAGCGTAACGAAGAGAGAGAAATCTTGAAAAGAATCGATTACTCAGAAGAGCATCTCGATACATCAAGATCATCGCATGTCTAGACGACGAAGAAGAACATACATCGTTCTTCTGAGGTGTACATACACCCAAGTCAAAAAGAAAGGAGAGACTGCTTTCTTGTTTTCTTGCCAAGTGTGTGAGTTAAGAAGAATGTCTTCTTCCATACATAAAATCTCCCTCTTATTCTTCCCTTGCTATCTTTACAGATGTACAGCAAAGAAGATCAACTCCATGAAAGCATGCTAATAGAGATATCTATGCATGCACCTATCCGTCTCGATCTATCGAAGTCATCCAATACATAGTCATACACACAGAGAAAGAAAAAAGGATAGAGAGAAAGAAAGACAGATAAATAAACTCATGAAGATGAGGAGAGAAGCCGTGCAGTGGCACGAAGAAGAAATAGACAAGATGATAGACACTTCCCAAACCTTCTTTCTTTCTTTCTCTC
>NW_027160275.1:0-3412 GCF_002600585.1 Cystoisospora suis
ATAGCCCAGCGGGACCACGGTTGAACCTGCCGACTTGTACGGGCAGCGGGTCCAGCTGGGGAGGCGGAATACGAGACGCGATCTCAGATTGACGGCCGGCGGTTGCGGGGAGAGTTTTAGTTTTTGGTCTTGTGCTTTTAAGCTCTAGTTTTTGGAAGTTTTGTACGACGACGGGAACGTTAACGCTGAGCAAGTGACGCAACAGGCAACTTGCGCATTGCGAATCAGTCTGTTCTTCCGCGGTTTGTGCCGTTTTGTTGCGGTTGATTCCGATCGCGTCGGGCGTGGTGGAGCCCGTTGCCTACCCCTGAAGAGCTTAGCAGTGGACTTTGAGTGTTATGTTTTCCAGGAAACTGTTGTGCATTCTTTTCGCGTGTTTAACTTCATTCGTGCCTCCTCTTTTAAGGGCACGTCAAAGATATCGAATAGATTTGTTGGGTGGGATCTTGAAGCCAGAGAGTTCCAAGAGAAAGACATACATACGACGAGGCCTCTACCCTCTGTCCCGCCGCTAATGAAAACACTTTGCTTCTTCTTCCTTCTCATTTACGACTATCTTTTCCTTTTCTCCTTCGGCAGAACAGAGACGGGAAACTCCTCTTCTTTCTCCCGTGTGGCGCTGAGATGAAGAAAACAGAAGAAAAAAATGAAAAGAAACGCATGCAAAGAAGATGATACGCGGGGATTCGAACAAGGGAGGATGACGAGCCTCCCTACCTACGATCTGTGTGTCGGCATGTCGGCCCCTATGGGGGTGTGCTGCTGGCCTACCGATGCCGACCTCTCCATCTATCTATCTTTCTCTTTCTTCTTCCTTTCAGATTTCTTTTGGAATCTAGGCTTCCTCTTCTTATTGCAGCTGAAGATAAACAAGATTCCAACCATTTCTCTGAAAGGAAGAGGGAGAAAGATGAAAGGGTAGCTGTGCCACGAGAGATGGAATCTTTCTTTTGCATGCAAGAAGGACTTTTTTCAAGACAGCTGCTATAAAGACACTAAGGATAAGTCTAGAGATTCTGAATTCGCAAAAGGAAAAGAAGAAAGAATAGGAGATGATTCAACCCTGTTTTTCTTCCTCTTCTGCCTTTTGTCTTTGTTTCTTGGTCATAATACCCTCTGCAACAGTTTCTTTCTCTTTATCTCCCTTTCTAGTGTATTCGCAGGTCTTCCTTTTCGCAAGAGAAAGAAGTAGAACTTCCTTTCAGTCATCGTACTCGTCCTTTTCTTCTTCATTCTCTTCTTTCTCTCTTGTCAGAGCAACACTTCTTCTTTCATGTTAGAAGGACCGAGAAGAGATATCTTCTCTTCTTTCTATTCTTCTCCCAGGTGTGTATCTATAGCCTTCTCGTAAGAAAAGAAGAAAAACGTGTACGAATAAGAAATCATAAAGAAAGAAAGAGAGAAACGAAGATAGAGAGAGGGACGTGTAGAGGGCTTCTCTTTTTTTCCTTCTCGCACGATCTCTCTCTTGTTTCTTCCTATGTTTCTCTAGTCTCCCTTCGTCTACTAAGGTGACTGTTTGTCCCTATCTTCTTCAAAGGTTTTCTTCTGGTCCTCTTCTTTCCCTTTTTTCGTTCTTCTCCTCCCGCCTGTTGGCCAACTCAATCGCTTGCAAGGAATGCATAGAATAGGAAGGAGAAGAAGAAGAAGGTGACTCCCCGGCCGCGCTTGGAATTCCTCTTAAGAAAGCGAGAGAGGAGGTTCTCGATATGAGAAAGATGATGGATCAGTTGAGAAGGCATTATGATGAAAGTGAAATTTATCAACCATCTCCATTCTATTGTTTCTCCCCTTCCTCTTCTATCTCTCCTTCACCTGTACATACACCTCAATCTTCTTCCTCTTCTTACCTTATAGATCCTTTTTCTTATCTTCTTTCTCTCCCTGAACCGTCATCTCTTTCTCTTCTCTCTCCTCAACATGAAGCTTCTTCTCCTTCCTCTTCTTCTTTCCATTCAAGAGTGAACAGAACCACACAGAAGAGACAGAAAGACCATCCTTCCATTCTTCCTGATAGGACAGGAGAATGCCCGCAGGAGACTGACGTTTTCTCTCTATCACGTACCCGTCATCTTCCTTCAAGTTGTTCTTCCACACGTCCATCTTCTTCATGTTCTTCTGCTATCTCGCCTCCATCGTCTTCTTCTTTCCGGGACAATCTCTCTGAGAAGTCTTCTTCTTTCGCCTTCTCTCCTAATTCGCCTCTTTTTCTACAGCCTTCATCTCTCATCTTCGATGATGTCTTTCCCCGAGACACGTCGAGCCGATCGAAAGAAAGCTATTTGGATGACAAGAAGACGGAGAGCAAGCGCTCTTTCCTAACCTGTTCTTCTTCTCCTCCTTTGTCAATAGAAAGGAGAAAGCTCCACGAGAAGGAAGGAGATGTAAAAGGGATAGAAAACAATGAGGAAGAGAAGACGAAGAAGAGAAATACAAAGGCTGGTGAAGAAGCGGCTTCACAGGCAGAAGGAAGGAAAAACTCCTCACTCCCATCGATAGCTAGCTCAGCATCGAGACAGTCTCCCATTGAAAGGAGAAAAGGAAAGAAAGTCGATGGAGACACTTCGAATAAAAAGAAGGAGAACAAAGAAAAAAGTCGACAGAGATGGGCAGAAAGAGAGGCTATTGCTCTCTCGAAGAAAAGACTGGAGGTATGAGAAAGAAAGAAGAAAGAATAGAATAGAAAAGCCTTCTTGAAGATCCTTCGTTCTTTGAGTAAAGGAGACGTCACGAGAAAATCTTTATCTCTTCCTGCTCTCTAGATAGATGGATAGATTCTCTACAACTGCAGATGTCTTACTGTACATCTGTTCTTCTTCCTATTCTTCGTAGAGATCGGTGTATATATAGAGCTGTCTTTACGTAGTGAGGGAGAATCAGTCAAGTGTATCTCTCTTTCTTTCTTTTCATGGCCTGCTCTTCTGTGTTACGAGCATTCAGGTGTATGTACATACACAAGAAGACCTATTCAAATTTCCTTTTCTACGCTCTTCCTTCATATCCTGTTTCTTTTTCGAACTTTTTCTCAAGCTTGTCGTCGTGAATTCTTGTCTTTTTCTTCTTCTTTCTACATTTCCAGTCTTTTTCTAAAGGAGCAGTAGTTTCTCTTTTCAGCGTCTTCCATCTTGGTCGATTTGCTTCTTCTCTCTTCTCCTTCTCTTCGTCGTCTTCCTTTCAGGTGTACAGACAGCGGGTAGCGCGAGCTGAAGCGAAGGCCGCGGCTCTAGAGAAAGAAAAGAAAAAGAGACTGCTAGAAGAAGCTGAGGCGCGCATGCAAGAGGAGAAAGAAAGAGAAAGAAGAAGGAGAGAACAAGAAGAACAAGAAGCAAGAGAATTGATGGAACTCCAAAAACAACTTGCGGCTCAACAAGTACGCTCACACGTATCATCGACCTATCTATCTATCTTTCAT
>NW_027160276.1:0-257 GCF_002600585.1 Cystoisospora suis
AACCTACCCCTTGTGAAAATAATCGTGGAAGGACATGAATGGGGGGCCCTGTTAGACACTGGTGCTTCCCGAAGCTTTATACATCCTATATGTGCGGGATATTTTAAAGAACGAATTCGTCCTATTCGGAGGGAGTATACCTTTACCTGTGCTTCGGGGAAAGAAGTATGTACTAAGGAAGGGATACCTGATTTAAAGGTGGTGTTGGGGGAACAAATACTCTTTCATGACTTCCTAATAGCCTGTGTTGGGTATGA
>NW_027160277.1:0-149 GCF_002600585.1 Cystoisospora suis
GAGTGGATGATAACTCTTCTATTATTGATAGGGAGCCAAGTATTTTGGAGAATAAACTTCATTGGTCAAGAATTTCGAGATTTCAGCCAGGAGTTGTCTCTTTTGGTTTGGGAGGATATGGTTCTATGGGCACAGAGACAGAGAGGGAA
>NW_027160277.1:707-948 GCF_002600585.1 Cystoisospora suis
CCAAAAAGGTTAGGAGTGAGTTCGAGGGAATGGAGAAGAATGATATCTTACGACGATGGATTGGGGTGGTCAAACGAATCGTTAGACGAGGAGACCTGAGAGAGGAAAGAGAACGGACCGTGAGTAAAGGAGGTCAGGCCTCCAAGGACAGTGGAGGAGCAAGCATAACTATAGCAAACAGAAGCTTGGATTCAAAGATAGGGAGGACGGGAATGAAAACCGAAGCTCTAAAGAGTAGAAG
>NW_027160278.1:0-1634 GCF_002600585.1 Cystoisospora suis
CTCCCGAACGCTATTTTGTTACACACGAGGTGCCTGACCACCGAGTACACCCAGGTAACACCGCTGGGAATTGGCGGCTCGACCGTCCCCCATCAGGATAAGTAACTGGACCACAAGACGGGACCGTCTTTGAGAAGTGGATGTTGGAGTTCGTCCTCTAGTCCCTCCTGAAATCTGTGACACCGTCTCAGGGGGCAGCAGAGCAGACAGGAACCTTAACTCGGCCCGGAGACAAGGAGGAACTTTTACGACTCCGTCGTTATCGACATGTACGTGCGAAGACATGCGTGCTTATGTTAGACATGCGTGCCTATGTTATCATCGGGGACCCAGTTGACCCAGGGTTGTAAGATGACCCGTGACATGCTCTGTCCGTGCCAGTGAAGTGTCGTGAGCGAACCTCGTGAACCGACTCCTTTTAACGTCGTGAGGCCACACCTTTTGACCGGACATCCAGTCGGAGGGCATGCTTGAACTCCACCCCGAATCAAGTATGACAACTGGTGGGCAGTGCGGGGAGGTTCGAGCCTTGGCACCCCTTAGCGGAACGACCAAGAACCACCGACTGCACCATTGAAGCGCCTACCCTTTTTTGGACTCGTCCCACAAGCCAACAGCAACATCACGTGCCACTGTCGAGCGGACAACCCCTGGATACAGCCAGTTACGACGTCACACCACCGCACCAACCTCCAACCAAGATAGGCCCAAAACTGAGAAAGATCCCGCAAGACCCACGTTAGCCCCACGCCACTCGACTACTACGACTATGTTCAAGCCGGTAACCGGCGCCCACACCCCGAGGACCACAAAACAGAAGGCAGACCTGCCGGAGACAGACGAGACCCTCCTGCAGAACGTAGAGCTGGAAGGAACGAAGGTAACAGCCCTCATGGACACTGGAACACCGAGAAGTTTCATCCATCCAGAATTAGCCCAGAGGATGAAGATCAAGAGCAAGCCTCTACTCCACCCATACTCGTTTTTAGGGATAGCAGGGCCCGCCGTGCTGGCCACACACTGAATTCCAAGGGCTACCGTCGAGCTAGGAGGATGGAATGGACACCATCACCTGCTGGTAGCCGATCTGGGGCAAGACCTCATCCTGGGACTGGACTTTTGGAGACATGCCGCGCTCACGTGGGACAGGCGAACGGGCTTATTTGCTCAAGCATAGGGTAGGGTCAGTAAGACCGCACCCAGAGGCAACTCTTGGACCGGGAGACTGAACGACCTAGCGCCAGGACGGAGGACGGATAAGAAACTAGCAGAAGAGGTCGGACGACAACTCACCTGGGAAAGAGGTGACCCGAGCGCACGGAAAGCACGACAGCGGCGTTCCGTCAGAAAGAGAAAAGGAAAGCCAAATTCGCCGTGGAGAACACTGACGAGGCCAAGACAGCCGGAGCCCAAGCCGGCAGCGCTCAAAAATCGGACAAGGAGCCGGTAGACCGGGACGCGGACCCCAAGACCAAGCAGGAGCAAGGAACCCAGAAAAAGACGGGGTCCCAGAAACCAGACTGTAATGATTCTAGGGTCGCCGAGGCCGCCGTGCGAAGCCGAGAAGGACGACTGGTGGGTGTGACCTCTCGACTCGGCACTGGTGAGTCTTCTCCCATACTAGGAATCCCTCA
>NW_027160279.1:0-449 GCF_002600585.1 Cystoisospora suis
TCGGGGACACACCCCTCGACGACGACACCCCACCTCGTCTCCATTGTAAAGATGAAACGGACACCCCCGACGACGGGAGTGCAGTTCCGTCATCAAGCCTACCTTCCAGCTCGCCTTCCGCTGCGCAGGCAGGGGATGGCTGGGAAAGCCTCAAGCCTCCCCGGAGTGCTAGCGCAGGCTGGGCGGTGGCGGAACTGTAAGGAGTACAGGCAACGCCCGCCGACGAAGAGACAGCGGAGTTGAGATCGGTCTCAAACACACTTGCAGTAGAGACTGGAGTCGACGCTTCTAGGGTGGGGGGAGAGGAAGGTGTCTTTGCAAACCAAGTCATGATACTTTGCGCGTAATCTGCACCAAGCACACAACAAAAAAGTATTTGTGTCTTGCTCAAAGCATGGTGTACGACCGGAGCAACGTGGAGCATCGAGCATCTCTCCTTCTGTCTCACC
>NW_027160280.1:0-354 GCF_002600585.1 Cystoisospora suis
CACACTAATGCACCCGGAAAACCCCACAGTCTGCGTCCGACGCAGAAGCAGAACAAAATCCCCGCCGGCAGGAGCCGTCGAGCTAGGCCAGGCGGTCCGTGACGTGCAGTGTGCATGAGGGAGTCGGTGTTTTTCTGCGAAAAACGCGTTCCAAGTGCGGAAACTGTTGTAATATGAGTGGCTCCTAGTGAAGCCTAACGTTTTGGCTCTTTTGGAGCCGGAAAGCATTACCGGACATGGTGGAACGGCCTCGAGCCGCACCAAAGGGGCTGCAGCACGACCAGCCGGGACCCGAGCTGTCCCCCGCGCGGCTGGCCCAGCCCCGCATACACGCCGATCGCACGCCTCCGGGCG
>NW_027160281.1:0-359 GCF_002600585.1 Cystoisospora suis
GGGCTGCAGCACGACCAGCCGGGACCCGAGCTGTCTCCCGCGCGGCTGGCCCAGCCCCGCATACACGCCGAACATGCGTCCTCAGAGTCGGAGAAGCTGAAAAGGGCGCGAGACAGCCAGATTAGCACCGGATAGGACTTCGGGTAGGCAGAGCAGACCAAGGGGCGCGCAACGGGCCACGGCAGGCTTTCGAGGAGGCCGCGGAGGCGAAGATCAGCCGCTCGCCGCCCGGGCCCCTAGAGCCCCAAGGAGCGCCAGGAGGAGAGCGACTGCAGGCAGCGGCCCTGCAAGGTTAGGAGGAGTCGGAGAGGCCAGGAACCCTCACAGAAGGTGTAGTCAACGAACTGGACTGCCAGAAC
>NW_027160282.1:0-423 GCF_002600585.1 Cystoisospora suis
CTATAACGCCACGGGTCTCCGTAGCACCTTGGGCTCCTCTAGGAGTAACTGTTCCAGGGGACTTAGCACTCGGTCGCCCTTGACCGTCCACCTACTTGTCTCGTGGCTTCCCCGCAGGATCTCCCGCCGGTGACTCCCGTAACACAACCAACCTATGGTCCGTGATAGACACAGGAACCTAAGGTGAACGTATGTTCACCACCTCTGCCCGGCTGCTCCTCCGGCGCAGCGTCACGGTTGTAATGGCGCAGTTAAGGTTCCCCAGAAGCCATAAACAAGCATCCCTCTCGCCACAGCGAACCTCGATACGGCTGCTGACCTCACTGTTTCCTGTTTTTTGCCTGCCTCAACCCGCGACACGCCTCCGGTAACATCCACCCCTGCCACCAGGCTTGAACACAGTCTCTGCAGCAATGCACACCT
>NW_027160283.1:0-5501 GCF_002600585.1 Cystoisospora suis
GAGGGCTCTGGCGTAGTGAGTGGTGTATTGCTCTGCGTTCTCGTTGTGTGTCGTGCTGTGCGTGGACCGCCGGCCAGTAGGCCGGTGCGTCTCCAGTGTTGTCGGGCGCGTGCCTTGGTGCCAAACCGACAGAGATAAACTTCTAGAGTCTATGTCATGGGCGTTATATGTACCACATCGGCCTCTGTTTTTGAAATCAAACGATAACGAGGCGCTCAACTCCCGTGTGCATAATAAGGGGTCTAGAGTGCTGTGGCAGCCTGTGCGTAAGCGACTTGATCACAGGGAGTGCAAGGTAGTGCGAGAGCCTCTATATAAACATCTGAACTACTGTTGAGCTATTGCAATGTAATGAAAAGTGTATGTATTAAGGAATCTGAATGAAGATGCCGATGGCTGGACCGGAACGTTACCGACGTCGTGTTCGCTGGAACTGTCCGCTGGGGGGCTAATGCCGCAGCTTTGGGAGCTTATGAGTCGGTAAGTCAGTAAGCAAGCGCTACGCTGTACCGACGGAGCGCCACACACGCTGCCTGCACGGACTGCCCACCTGCCAATATCAAATTGCGTGATCCATGACAATCTCCCTAAGCCGCAACTGCACTGCCTCCGTTTATTGGAAGGGCAGTGAAGAAATCAGGACCCACCATGGAACCTAGGTGGCCTCTCAGTTTTTTCGAGAAAAGCGCCCGCTCGCGGAGAACAGGAGCTGCCGAAAGGAGGATTAGCTGCCAAAACGTACGAGCTCGGGAACTCAGCCCGGCAATTTTGGGGGTGCACGATAGGTGCAACAAGAACCGGAGTTCGTCACAGAATTAGCTGCCAAAACGTACGAGCTCAGCAACTTAGACCGGCAATTTTGGGGGTGCACGATAAGTGCAACAAGGACCGGAGTTCGTCAAAGCACGTGACCCCTTTGTTGAGAGGCTCCTGGAACGAGACAGACCCCCGGACTGGCAAACTCGCTGCATCTCTGGAGAGACAGGAACGCATGAGAGGCGCTTGCTTGACCGGAGTACACACAAAGAAGGCTGGCAGAAGTTTTCTCCTGCCAAATTTCAAATGATATCAAGAAAGCGGAAGCTCGCGGCCGTCTGTGTGGCTAGTGCGGCTGTGCCTAATTCTAAGGTAACAGTGGTAACACAAATTGCAGGTGAACGCAGTGGGCTTCTGTGGCATCCCGCTTGAATATTTACGGTCCCAGGAAATCGACCGATACACAGCAAGAGGTCCCTGGGAACATGTAAACGTGTGTGGACGTGCCATACAGCAATACACATGTACAGGTATGTCCGAAGGCCACCAGATACAATTTGGGTGGCGGGAACCTCGAGACCAACTTGCGTCCGCACACTCGTAACGACAATCCAAGTGCTCACATCCCCGAAGAAAGATTGCTTTTACCGGGAACTACGTACGTAGACGGACCCGACCACCGTCATGGCCGTCAGCTTGTGTATTCGAGATGCCGCCGCCGCACAGGAGAGCATGGATTATCAAAGAAAGGAAGGGATGCCGACAAAATACCAATCTTCCGCTCATCGGTCCTGTTAAAGCCCGCCTAGGTGCCCTGGAGGAGTTGACGCTATCGCCCATGCTACGCTGGGCGGGGACAGCATACGCTTGACCCGTCCGCGCTGCTCAGATGCAGCTCGCCATCTGCGTCTGGCGCTCCGCTGCACGTCTGCCAGCCCTATACCTTGCAAAGACAACAATATACAAATGGAAACTCAGCACACAAAAGATGACCCTCCACTTGATTGGGCTTGCTATACAAGGATCCATATCCCGGGCATGCTGCCTACAGCATACTCACCCAGGCTGACGCATACCCGTCCCTCCTCCAACCCGGATCAACTGCACCTCTCGGGCACACCAGTTCACCTCCTATGTGAAGAAATCTCAAAACGGTCTCTCCAGAGTCAAGATTCACAGTCCGGAGCACGAGCAAGCAATCAACAACACAAGCCCTTCAGTTGATTCCTTCTTTTTGCTTGACCCTTGCCAGGGCGTCCGCAGGACTCAATCCCGGATTTTCTTTCATAACCTCGTATAACCTCTTTAGCCTCGTGCTGGCACTGGACTCGTCTTCTCCCAAGTTGTCACGGGCAGGACGTCCACCGACTGGTCTCTTCTCCATCAGTCTCTCCATGTCCCGGACTCGACGCGTCACCGAGATAACTCCGCCAGCAGTAGGTTCTGGTATGCTCAGCGAAGCCTCCTCCGAAGGAGCCGGAGAGAGGGATACGGCGGCCGGAAAGACACGTTTCATCTTATCATACCCCAGCGTTGGTGGATCTTCGCCCCGGTAGGCCCAGTCGTCTGGGCGTTCCTTGGGCAGTGGGTCTGCCCAGAGCTCTGAATCATCCTGAGCTGACTGCTCTTCATACCCAGGCTCACCTCGGCTCGGCAGCCCGGCCCGGATTACTCCACTGGGGTCCACAGACTCTTCACCAGCTGCCGCGCGGCTCCCTAGCACCTTCAACCGTCTCATGAGCCCTTCCACGTACAGGCGAAGAGCATCACCATGAGCCGCGTGCAACTCTTCTCTGATCTTGGCCAATTCCTTGAGCAATTGCACCGTGCGAGACTGCAGCAGCTTCCTCTTTGCCAAAAGGGGGCTGGCGCGAGCCGCCGCCTCGATCGGAGGCGAGGTTTGCCCGTCAGACGGCATCGCGACGAAAGACTGTGGCAATTTGAATGGCGATTGACCCTTCTCCGAAAATGGGGGAGAAAACGAGCGCCCCAAGGAAACCTCCATATCCGTCCCTCGAGAAGCGAACGACGCACCGGAGCTCGTCGCCGAATTAGGTAGAGCCAACCCAGTGCCAGAAGACCTCGATGCGACACTATGTTCACTCCCGTCCTTCACACTGACAGAAGTATCTCCATCAGTTCGGCCTACGTTTCCTATTTCGCGCTTCCCCTGAGAGAAGTCAGGGTGCAGCGTGTCCGTCCGTTCTGCTGCTGTTTCCCCAGCTCTAATCGGGTGCACCATCTGATCCAGTTCCGTCTCTAACCAGCGAATGCTTTTCTCTATGTCGCGGGTGCGGTCCATCACAGCCATCCGGCGTTGAAGATTCTGCGTTTCAACTTGCTGTGCCTTTTTCCGGAGTCGGCGCCGTTTGTGAGCTCGGAAGAGGTCACGAACAAACATGAAAGAGAGACCAACAACTGTCGCCGCCAGTGCCTGGGTTGCAAAAGAACGCAGCATGCTTCTTTTCTCAGGCTGGGCTGACTCTGATTGACCAACGGAACTTGCAACCACGTGTCCCGGAAGGGCGTGACGTGCAGACGCTGGGACAAACGGAAGCGATACAGATGCGCCATTGGAGCTCTCGAGGCGCAGATACACCACGCGACCAGATGGGTGAAGAGAGTCCCAGTGCTCCTGCACGTTACGACGTTCTTCTGGTGTGATGAACGGAGAGGGAGCGGCCGCCCGAAAACTGCGATGCATGTGACGGAGAACGCGTCCGGCCTCCGAGCCCTGTGGTGACTGAATCACTACTCCAAGCAAAGCAAAAACAAGGAGGACGCTTAGAGCCGCGGCTCGCCGGACAGTATGCCAAAGAAAAAGATGGTCCATCATAGTGAGTTCTACCATGGACCTTCATATCATCATAACCACCAGGACACGCGTTGCACGCGGTGAAGACGCCGGCAGGAATAGGATTGTTGTGAAAAAAAAATGTTGTCGCTCCGTCAAATTTTGTGTATTGCAGTAGAACCAGGCAGAGTCGGTGGTTGCCGATGGAGGTGCGAATTCGAAGGCTCACCTGCATGCATGCGCCGTGGGCATCAAAGAACTTTTGCGGAAATAGAAAGCCGCAGTGAGGTACCGGGTCTACGCAAGAAACCAAAACCTCGAAACCGCCCAACCGCATGAACGGAGTGCGCACACGCATGGGTGCTTGCTGTGTCGAGCACGACGGGGCTGCTTGCTACTGATCGGACGCACAGTAGTTTAGCCTCAGCTGAAAAAGGAGGCGGCTCCGTAAACTAGGTGTTTGCGTAGCCTGTCACAAACACTCGGTCTGCAAGAAACTGCAGCTGAGCTCTCTGCTTTCCTGCGCTTACGCGTCCTACCACCTTCGAAGCACGAACTGTCGTCCCCCAGTGCCACCATCGGTACAACGCTGTAGTCGGATGGCCTTGGCCAACGTGAGACTCCAGAGAGGACAAAATAATATCTAAACAGAGTCCTACGAATACCGAAGCCCCACTGCTACTCTCGGCAGCATTTGCTATTGTTAATAACGACGGGATGGTCGGGGCTCCGCATCGTTGAGTTTGCCGAGCCTCATGTCTCCACACGTCCCGGTGACAGCCCGCACACACACGGCTGGGCGGTGGATAACCTGCCGAAAGAACGCCCCACTGAGCGCTCGGGAGAAGAGGCTGCCGGGATTCAAGAGGCCGAAGTTGGCGAGTTTTAGTAGCTACGACACTCGCTCTTCTTTCTCCCCTCCTGCACCTCTCACCCGCCCACCACCTGTGCCTTCGTGGTGCTTCGACTGGGTACCCCCAGCCACACAGTGTAAAGTCCGGTATCAACACTTACCAAACATGGTTATCTCGTTTTGCTGCAAACTCCCCCGGCCGGTAAGCGTAGCTCGGGCGGTTCTCACGCTGTACTACATTGTAGCACATTTTCAGGCCCCCTGCCCGGGAACACACCGTCGCTGTGCACGGCTCGGACAAGACACAATGCAAAAAGGGTGCTCCGTACTTCATAAACTGCTGCTTCGTCGCCAGCATTGCGAATAGTCCGCGTCGGAGATAGACGGTGTTATTTCAGATAGCTCCCCGTAATTCTCCCACGTTTCTCGTGCTCCTTGTTGTGGTGCCCGCTGTCATAAGGCAAATGTCATAAGTCGATGCCCTCATTCGTTTTGGGGCTGGTTCCCGAGGTGGTTCCCAAAAAAAAACCAGTATCTCAGAGGCTCCCCGGAGCAACCTGAGACATGTGGCCGCCAAATCTGTGTTCTTAGATCACAGGTACCCGTTCACCCTGAGTACAGACATGGAAGCCCAAGGAGGGACATGCAACGTGCCCACCACGGAACAAAAACCTCTTTGTTCCCAGTGGTGGTCTTATTTGTCCAGTTTTCTGTTCGCCGGTTAACAGAACCAGAGAGAGAGCGGAGAGCTCTCCTATCGTGTCAGTGTCCTCAGACCGGCAGGTGCGTTCTGATGCCTCTTCCCCGTCTCCAGAAGGTCGAAAGTTCCCATGAGGATGTTACAGGACCGCTTCGCAGACCGCTGAAGTCTCCGGCCTTTGAGGTAGTTACGGATGAGCTCTCTTGCCCCTTGTAGATCATCCACTGGCACCCAGGAGGGGACACCGTCTAGCACCTGCACGAGAATCTCACGCCCAGAGTCCGTGTATCGATGAATATTTCCCGCTAAGCAGTTAATTCCTTATAATCGTTGCTGTTGCCTACTAGACCGTTGTGAGTGGAAATGTCAGAAGCCTCTGACCTATAGTCGAGACCGCA
>NW_027160283.1:5758-5915 GCF_002600585.1 Cystoisospora suis
CTAAATTGATCGGTAGCTACGACCCCTGTCAGGATTTTACAATCCTGCCTCGATCGTCATCAAATATTGTCCTATTTTTAAGTTTGACGATCGCTGTGAGAACGCACCGATGGCAGAACGACCAGATCATGCCGAGATAAGGAAACCAAGCGGCAAT
>NW_027160284.1:0-200 GCF_002600585.1 Cystoisospora suis
TTCTGGCCGACCCTATTGTGTTTGGCGGCCTCGTACTTGGTACGCAGTTCTTCTGGTAGCTTCCCGCAGCTCTGCACGTTCATCACAAACGGCACTTCCACGGTACTGCTAGGGTAGATTAACACGTTCGGCACCCTACTGCACTCACTAGGTCTCCTCCTTTCTTCCTTAGCGCCTGAGACGGCCGCCTCTGGGCGCGA
>NW_027160285.1:0-597 GCF_002600585.1 Cystoisospora suis
GCGTAGCTCGGGAGGCGGTGGAACTGCCTCACCCCCTCCCTCTCGGAGAAAGTCGTTGTCGTCGAGCATGCCCTCTTAAGGAGTTCCTGAGCGCTAACTGCGCGTTCTTGAGGTGCTTGGTTGGTTCCCATGTTGTAGAGCCGTCCAACCATCGTACCAAGTACTCTCTGCCCTTGTCCGGGTCCCTGTGCTTCACGACCGCGTCCACGGTGAACTCCTGATTGGTCTCCGGGGCCTGCTGCTGTCCTGGTCTTCGAAGATGTTTCGGTTCCGCTGTTACTGGCGACAATAGGGACACGTGAAGCACTGGGTGCATCAACCACGATGCTGGTAGGTCGAGTTTGACGGCGTTCTCGCCGATAAGCTCGATGATCTTGAACGGTCCGCGGAAGCGGTGCCGTAATGCCTTCGATCCTTCTTCTAGTGGGAGGTTGGCTGTGCTCAGCCAGACTTCCTGTCCTACTTGGAAGGACGCTGGACGTCTCCTGGCGTCCGCGTACTTCTTCTGATACGCTTGGGCCAGCTCTAGTTCTCGTTTTGCTTGCTGGAGCTTGATCTCCACTTGTAGAGGGAAGAGTCCGGCTCCGCTCGCCGTCG
>NW_027160285.1:1053-1228 GCF_002600585.1 Cystoisospora suis
GAGGCCTTGCTTCTCGCACAGGCCGTACACGATTTCACGAACTTCTCGATGTCCTCGTCCATGTCGGGCCACCAGAATAGGCTCCGAATGGCGATTCTTGTTCTCGACACTCCTGGGTGCCCTGCAAGAACAGGATCATGAAAGTGGAGCAGCACTTCTTGACGTGCCTTACCTG
>NW_027160286.1:0-232 GCF_002600585.1 Cystoisospora suis
AATGATATCTTACGACGATGGATTGGGGTGGTCAAACGAATTGTTAGACGAGGAGACCTGAGAGAGGAAAGAGAACGGATCGTGAGTAAAGGAGGTCAGGCCCCCAAGGACAGTGGCGGAGCAAGCATAACTATAGCAAACAGAAGCTTGGATTCAAAGATAGGGAGGACGGGAATGAAAACCGAAGCTCTAAAGAGTAGAAGCGCGTCGACAAGGTGTGAGGTAAGGGAAC
>NW_027160287.1:0-447 GCF_002600585.1 Cystoisospora suis
CACCCCTAGAATCATTACAAGCCGACCGTTGGGCCTCGCTCGTCCAGCCTGACCCGCGAGGTTTTATCGTTGCTTCTGCCTCGGACGCAGGATGTTGGGTTTTCTGGGTGCGTGGTTGTGCATCTTCTTTTCATTTTGCACGGTTCCTTTTCCGGGATCGAGTGGAGACCGTGGTTCTCCCGGCTCGATTCGCCGGAGCTTCCGGTGGCGTTCTCGTTTATTTTTTATTGTGCTTTTGTCATTTACGGGTGCTACCTCGTTATCAAATGTGTTTTGCTTTCTGTTGATACCCATGTTGTGTGAAAAAGTTCCATTTTGCTCTCCCGGGCTTCCTTCTATTTTTCGTGCTCCGCGCCGGTTGTCTTGTGGCGCCCGGTGCATGCTGCTTTCAAGGCGGAGAATTCCCGCGTTGGATTTCCTGGCTTTCTCTGTAATGATTCTTGGTGT
>NW_027160288.1:0-370 GCF_002600585.1 Cystoisospora suis
GGCACCTTTTTAGATTTTAGGAAATATTTTAACCCCGCATCAAGGCGGGAGCACATTTTTCAGGAGGTTCGCAACGGCCGGACGTTCTGACCCACGCGCAGCCGCGCTAGGCAGCACAGCGACAGTACGGCGCACACAGAAGCCAAACGAAATCCCCGCGGGCCGAAGCCGTCGAGCTAGGCCAGGCGGTCCCCGATGTGCAGTGTGCATACGTCAGTCGATGTTTGGTGCGAAACACTCGTTCCCAGCGCGAAAACTGCCAATAAACGGATGGCTTCTAGTGAAGCCTAACGTTTTGGCTCTTTCCGAGCCAGAAAGGGTTAGTGGACATGGTGAAACGGCCTCGAGCCGCACCGGAGGGGCTGCAGCA
>NW_027160288.1:937-1065 GCF_002600585.1 Cystoisospora suis
CACGTCTGTGGACGCTGACTATCACCGAGGGCGATGGTGAACCAATGGATGCGCTCATAATTCAAAAATGATACGGCTACTCTCAGCCTGGCAATGTGATGATTCCAGGGTCGCTGTGCGAAGCCGAG
>NW_027160289.1:0-2872 GCF_002600585.1 Cystoisospora suis
CACCATCGCCTCGTGAATCGTCCTCAGCGCTGAATGTGGAAAAAACGTTGTGGACGATTCACGAGGCGATGGTGATCGCCGCGTGCTTCTTGCTTGATGAAACTCGCGTCGCTTTCCGAGGCTGTCTTCCCGGCCGCGAGGGAGTTCTCCGGAAGAAAACCCTGGCCGGCGGTCCAGGGAGAACAAGGCAGATTGCGCTTTGATGGCACAAAGTGCCGACTAACCACTTAGTATGCCTCGATGTAGCGTTGACAGAACTTTCAGTTCGCTGGTAGTACATGCTGCGGAGCAGTGAGGGCGTAGGCAGTGCTACGATGGACGACAAGCGCCCCGCGACAGCCGCAACTGTCCCAGACTCCTTTCTCTCTGACGTCAGAACGACCAGGCTGCCGACAAGCAGATCATGGCCTTTCTGAACAGCAGCCATCAAGGCGAATCGCTGCTTTTCTACCTGCTGCCTGTTTCCGACCCCAAACCGAATGTCAAGAAAACAGTAGTAGGACAAGTACGCCCGGGAGCGCAGGAGGGTACTACTAGCACGGTTGAACGCAGAACACAAGCAGACGGGTTGGCATTCTATTCTACATTGAAGGTGCTCGCTGCAGCCTGCAGCAAGACACTCCTCTCCACGTTCGCAGGGCCCTGTACTGTTTCACGAGCGAAAGGCTATATTCCTTCAGGATACGAGACGGTACCACGAGGTGAAGAATCTTTTCGATCGCGTGATTAGTCCCCACTGATGGATTTTCTTTAACAGAATTGGCTGCGCAACAGGCTCACCCCCTATGCGACTGGCGTCGGCACCCTCGCCACCACGTACTATGATTCGTCGGAGAACACGGGTATCGGCGCGGGTAGCTTGTTGCATCGCTAGCTACTTGGCAGATACTTGGATGCCTGAACGAAGGTGGAACACAATCGCGCCAGTGCATAAAGCTACCCTTAGCGCGTTGCCTGTGCTCACAAAGCATGTGGGTCTTCTCGTGTGTCGATCATCGTGTGCAGAATGAGGAGTTTCCCTCCGGAGAGCTCGCAATGGCAGTTAACTTCCTGCCACGTGACGACCCCATCAAACTGGTCGCCTACGCAGTCAAAACACATAATGGACCTATCGATGTTACTGGAAAAGTACGGAGATTACTGAGAGCAATAACCTGAGCGCTACACTCCGCGGGTGGACGCACAAACCGGGGGGTACACCACCCGGAGCCGGCTCCCGGGGAACATGGTCTCCGCATTGTTCAGCCGGCCACACTCATCTCCTTTTTACCTAACGCCTGTCTTGTCAGGAAATAAACCAGGAGATGAACCGGTGTATCGCCATCGGAACAGCAAATGAGAGGTTCATGTACGATTTGCGCTCACTTATGGAAGATCTGTACCTTCCGATGCTGGGCGCTGCCGGTGCTCTGCACAATGATGACGAGAATTCAACGCCTGGCCGACAGACCAGCTCCCACAGCCTCCCGGTCTCCGAGGACGGTCACCAAGCAAGCTCGAACCAGGGAACCCGGGATCTGCAGCAGCGCAACTGGCCTTCTGACGAGGCGGCTGACGACAATCTCGAGAGATCCAATGACGGAGCCAGTGACGATGAGGCCGGGCGAGCAGCAAAGGTACGAGTCTTGGGGGTAGATTGCACCCCTCGGCGAATCTTCGGGCAGACCCACTTCCAGACCCACTGAACAAGTACTTATTTGTCGGCAGCATCTTCGCACGCGCGACTCCTCGTACAACCCCACTACGGATAGAATGACGGGTACGAATGTGGTACCTCCTTTTCTTAGACTGCAGCTGGGTGTCTGCCAACGACAGCTCATCGGAAGGAGTCTACGGACTTGTTCAGACCTACGACGCATTCTAGTTGTGGTAGTGGCGCGGACACCTACTTACAAGGCATCGCCTAGGCCGCACTCCTGCAAGGTTCTGGACAGTGCCACCAATACTGGAGGAAGCGTGTGCTGGCTAGCCCATAAGCAGTCATAAAAGCAGCTCACGGCTGTCCACTCGGCTCGAGTGGACTTCTGCGTCTCCGGCGTATGGGTATATGCTTTGGCCCCGCGCCTCCGAACTTTCTGCCGCTCTCAAATGAATAGACATAAACAACGGAGAACAGGGGGCGCCGGAGACAGCAGTCACGAGGATCCGGTGCTCAATGGAGTTGATAGTACGGGTTGACAGCGGCGTCTACTGCCCGAGACTCCAGTGCGCACACCAAGTTTCTGCCCCCAGCACACCAACTACGCACCTTGAGAGTCACTTGCCTGCTGCGCAAAACTTCGCATGTAGGAATCTGACAGTGAAGCGCCGCCAGATAGCGAGCCGCCGAGTGGTCAGCCAGAAGTTCCTACGGACAGCCGGCGGTCTGAGGGGGAGCTGACTATGGCAGCTGACGCGGACAGGATGCTCACTTGGAAAAGCGCGATTGATCTGCCCGAGGAAAGTCGGCATGAGCTAGCCCTGGCGGCGGACAAGCTCGCCGCCAGAATAAGGCTGGCGATCAGCGAGGTGTGCGAGGCGGTGCCACTGCGGGTGCCGTGCGAGGACCTAGAGGGTTTAGCAGACTCCACCGACGCACACCTCATTGTTGCAGTCGAAGACGCTACCCAAGAGTGGACACAGGTTGGTGCCGGCGCAGCCTGTCGAATGCTTCTCGTCAATTCTGTGACCGATGATGTCCTGAACCGACTGTTGCCAAGAACACCTTCACATCATCTACGGCCGTACAACCACAGCGCTGGTCTTCTCTACGGACGTAGCCGCCTGGACCACTGAACTGGGATTGCTGGTTCCGGTTTCCAGAAAGCCAGAGAAGTGCTCGGTCACACAGTGAGCGTCGAGAGCTGGCGTCTTCCCGTCAGCCAAGAGAAAG
>NW_027160290.1:0-228 GCF_002600585.1 Cystoisospora suis
TCACCATCAACCGGTAGGTTCATTACTTGGCCCCCTCCATATCTTCCTGCCGCTTTATCTCTCCTTTCCATGTCCGGATCTCCCCTCTCGTGTCTGGGTCTTCCTTTACTACCTCTCCGGAGAATCTCACTGGTCTTGAATTGCCTTGTTTGAGTTTGTTCTGTATCTTCTTCTGTCCATATCCCTAGAGGCAGGTTTATTTCCTGATGCTCTGGGTTGGTCCCGAGC
>NW_027160290.1:686-817 GCF_002600585.1 Cystoisospora suis
TTCATCTGCTCGTGGGACTTCACTGATACTACTCCCGGGGATCTTTTCCTGAGCTGGTGTCGGGTAAAGTACACCGCCCCTCTTCCTGAATGCGTCATCCGAAGTGTTCTGACGGGGTTCCGTCTCCGCGC
>NW_027160291.1:0-226 GCF_002600585.1 Cystoisospora suis
TAGGGACTTGAGAACCGTGACAGAAAGGCTAGTACCGAAGGAGAAAATCCCCCAGAAAGATCGAGTGATCAGCTGTGAAGGTCCCAAGGCGGGAATACCTCTGTTAGGAAGCCCTATGGATGGACCAAGTCGTCAGGAGAGCCGTCGAGTTGGCATTTTCATGAACAGAAGCAAAGAAACGAAGTTCCGTTCGTGTATGAAATCACAGAGGGGAATACAACAGGAT
>NW_027160292.1:0-295 GCF_002600585.1 Cystoisospora suis
GGACCGCTTCCGCAATCGCTTCCTTCATATTTCTGGGCCTGCGCACATCTACTAAATCACCAATTTCCGGCTTTAAATTGTCCACAAATAACTTAGTCTTCTCTTCCTCCAATGAATTAGGGCACTCTGCCACAGCTTTGTTGAACTTAATCAGGTACTCTTGCACGGTACCGACTTGTCGAACCCTCCTCACACGATTCACAGCTTTCGACTCAGCTATCGCATTAAAATGGGCCCGGATGAATTCTTTCATCTCGGTCCAAGACTGAGGGCGTTGACTCTCTCCCAATGCCAC
>NW_027160293.1:0-448 GCF_002600585.1 Cystoisospora suis
TCACCGGCTGACTATTAGCCGAGTGAGCACTGCAGGCTTTGGCGGGCATATCAGCCAGCACCACAGTGAACTGTTATTTCAAGGCCGTGCCATATTCTTGGTACCCGTACACATTTCTGTGATGCATCGATTCACGTGAAAGTGGAACTGTCACCTGGTCTTTTCTGGGACCGTGGCGCTGTCTCAGACGGCGTCGGGTACTCCGTGTGGCACCTGCGAAGAGATGTATACACAGGTCCGGGAATAGCAGACTTACGCGACAATGCTACACTTCACACACCTGTTCGCCTCGGCAGGCGGCGTACGATTCCCACATTCTGAGTCCGCGCAGCTGGCTTCGTTACCGATTTCTAGGGGAAGCAGTTGTACCGGAATGCGGCAACCGCCCGTGCGTACTGTTGTGCTGGCGAGGAACACAAGTTCCTCAGCGAGGAATGTGTTTGTGAGT
>NW_027160293.1:873-2849 GCF_002600585.1 Cystoisospora suis
ACTACGAGCTTGGGCTCACAACACGTACGCCAGCTGAACCTTCTGGCGCTCGTCACGGGACATCTTTTCTGTTCACCGTACGGCACGGGTATTCACGAAATAGTGAATCCGAGCAGCTGGGGTTTCGAACCACTCGTTTAGCCTCACTCGGGCGCGTCTCTCTGCGGGTCAGCTACGTATCACAGCTGGTTAGTAAAATCGGCTAGCCTGTCCAGCAAGCACGAAGGAGAACCACGGTCAGCGATCCCGTGCACCACCTTGAAACGTGCCCTTAGACCTCCTCTTTGTCGCAGTTCTGCATGTGCGGTCTCCAACACCCACAAACTGTCTGCCTCTTGCACATGCGTATCCCCGTTGGACTGAGTCGCTGTGGCTGAACTGTAAGCACGCCGTACGTTTAGGTGGCTCTATCCTGGGAACTATTCTTTTAGTGAACCGAGTTTACCCGCCACCAGGGGCGGCCAGTGAAAAAGATGCATGGAAGACAGGGAACAGGTGCAGAAGCAATGGGAGAAGACACTTCATGCTACTGTCGGAGTCGCGAAGTCTCATGTGGCCATGGCGACTCCGACAGTCGCAAGGCGATGCCAGGAGTGCTGCGCACGCGGTGAGTGAACCAGCTCTTGGCCTTGCCCTCTGTGGGAGCCGCCCCGGGCGGCGGCGGCTGGAACAGTACAGGAACTGATCTCCATGTGAATCTCAACGCTGTGCAGTTTCTAACAGGATTCGAGCTGCCGGCGCAACTGGCCCCGGCCGTGCAGTAGCGGCAGATCATTGTTTTTGAACTATCCGGACGAAATGAAGGCAAGAGATCTTCACTACCTGTAGCCGGCCTAACCTGTAGGAACCGGCGTTGAACGGCGCGCAAGCACCTTAGGGAGGCGCCCGGGCGACGTGGCACGACGGGTGCTCTGCGCGCACGCCTACATGTTAGCATTCCTATTAACGTCTGGAGGTAACCAGTGCTGGGGTCCGAGTGCTGTTGAAGTATACTGTAGCGTCGACGTGTGGAGCAGCAGATCGCGCTGTGGACTGCAGCTGCCGCCGGCGGCAGAGTCAGTGCCAGTCGCAACTGCATTCGAGAGCTGGGACAATTTGAAGTCCTGGTGGTAGCTGGTATGGAGAGCACTGCAGTCGATCAAATGGCCAAGCAGACGGCGGAGACCAGTGCAGGCTGCATGAGTCTCGCGGCTCGGTCTGACTCGTCTGCATGTGGCCTCGTGTAGCTGACCCGACTGCGTGCAGGGTGTTCTGCAATACGGCCCTCTGTCGTTCTCCCCTGTGTCCGCCACCTCGTCTTAGGTGTTTGGACGACTGGACAGCCGGTTGGGTTGCGTCTTCGCGGGCCCCACAGAGTTCGGAAGGCACACCCGCGGCTGAATGTGAGAACAGATTTCCGCAGAAAGGAGGACGGCGGCGCACACAGTTATTCTCTTCTTGCTTGAAAAGGCCGCATGCAAGGCACCCAGTTTGGATTCTGAATGTTATCATAATGGAAGCGGCTTCGGTTGCCTGGCGAGTCACTGTTGTTATCAGTGTCACCCTCTGCTGCCTCGGCGCGTCCCGGCTGAGTCTCCCTTGCCCAGTGGACGCGACGTCTCTGAGAATAGACAACAAGGTGGTCCAAGCTGCGCAGGTTGGCAGCCCTCAGCCATGCACAAGTCCTTCACTCCAACTGAAGGGGTCAGAAACGTCGTTCGAATTCAGATGTCCAAAGGGAGCAACACTCGTCCCAGCGGAGAAGTCAAGCAAGGACACCGTATCTGGTCCTCTCGAAAAAGTGTCTGAGTTCACTCCCACCGCATCCAGGTTGGACAACCCAGCGTGTACAGGCGAAACCACTTTGAAGAGTCTCGTTCCTGGCTCGACACTTGTAAAAGTGACGGGACCGGCAGTGGAGGGTGCTTTGCAGGAGCACGAGGCCGCCGAACCATTCTTCAAGCTAACTGTCGGTGAAGCCGTGGAACAGGAGAAGC